>NW_027297102.1:0-3317 GCF_016086655.4 Lepeophtheirus salmonis | reverse complement strand
AGAACAGAACAGAAGAACAGAACAGAACAGAGCAGAACAGAACAGAACAGAGCAGAACAGAGAAGAACAGAACAGAACAGAACAGAACAGAACAGAACAGAACAGAACAGAGCAGAACAGAAGAACAGAACAGAGCAGAACAGCAGAGAACAGAACAGAACAGAGAGAACAGAGACAGAACAGAGAACAGAACAGAGCAGAACAGAGCAGAGAACAGAGCAGAACAGAACAGAGCAGAACAGAACAGAGCAGAACAGAGACAGAACAGAACAGAGAAGAACAGAGCAGAACAGAACAGAGAAGAGAACAGAGCAGAACAGAACAGAGACAGAACAGAGCAGAACAGAACAGAGCAGAACAGAGACAGAACAGAACAGAACAGAACAGAACAGAACAGAACAGAGAACAGAACAGAACAGAACAGAGAGAACAGAAGAGAGAACAGAACAGAACAGAACAGAACAGAGACAGAACAGAAACAGAGAACAGAACAGAACAGAACAGAACAGAAACAGAACAGAACAGAACAGAGCAGAAACAGAACAGAAGAACAGAACAGAACAGAACAGAACAGAACAGAACAGAACAGAGACAGAACAGAACAGAACAGAACAGAACAGAGAGAACAGAAGAGAGACAGAACAGAACAGAACAGAACAGAGAGAGCAGAACAGAGCAGAAGAGAACAGAACAGAAGAACAGAACAGACAGAACAGAACAGAGCAGAACAGAACAGAGCAGAACAGAACAGAGCAGAGCAGAACAGAACAGAGACAGAACAGAACAGAACAGAGACAGAACAGAACAGAACAGAACAGAACAGAACAGAACAGAACAGAACAGAACAGAGCAGAACAGAACAGAGCAGAACAGAACAGAGCAGAACAGAACAGAACAGAAGAACAGAACAGAACAGAACAGAACAGAAGAGACAGAACAGAACAGAACAGAACAGAGAACAGAACAGAACAGAACAGAACAGAACAGAGAAGAACAGAGAACAGAACAGAACAGAAGAACAGAACAGAACAGAACAGAACAGAACAGAACAGAGCAGAACAGAACAGAACAGAACAGAACAGAACAGAACAGAGAACAGAACAGAACAGAGCAGAACAGAACAGAACAGAACAGAACAGAGAACAGAACAGAACAGAACAGAACAGAACAGAGCAGAACAGAACAGAGAACAGAACAGAACAGAACAGAACAGAACAGAACAGAGAGAGAGCAGAACAGAACAGAGCAGAGCAGAACAGAACAGAACAGAGCAGAACAGAACAGAGCAGAACAGAACAGAACAGAACAGAACAGAGACAGAACAGAACAGAGCAGAACAGAACAGAACAGAACAGAAACAGAGAGAACAGAACAGAACAGAACAGAGCAGAACAGAGACAGAACAGAACAGAACAGAACAGAACAGAACAGAACAGAACAGAACAGAACAGAACAGAACAGAACAGAACAGAACAGAACAGAACAGAACAGAACAGAACAGAACAGAACAGAACAGAACAGAACAGAACAGAACAGAACAGAACAGAACAGAACAGAACAGAAGAGAACAGAACAGAACAGAACAGAACAGAACAGAACAGAACAGAACAGAGCAGAGAGACAGAGACAGAACAGAACAGAACAGAACAGAACAGAACAGAACAGAACAGAACAGAACAGAACAGAACAGAACAGAACAGAGACAGAACAGAACAGAACAGAACAGAACAGAACAGAACAGAACAGAACAGAACAGAACAGAACAGAACAGAAGAGAGAGAGAGAGAACAGAACAGAACAGAACAGAAGAACAGAACAGAACAGAACAGAACAGAACAGAGAACAGAACAGAAGAGAACAGAACAGAACAGAACAGAACAGAACAGAACAGAGCAGAACAGAACAGAACAGAACAGAACAGAGCAGAACAGAGAACAGAACAGAAGAACAGAACAGAACAGGACAGAGCAGAACAGAACAGAACAGAACAGAACAGAACAGAACAGAACAGAACAGAACAGAACAGAACAGAGACAGAACAGAACAGAACAGAACAGAACAGAGAACAGAACAGAACAGAACAGAACAGAACAGAGCAGAACAGAACAGAACAGAACAGAACAGAACAGAGACAGAGAGAGAACAGAGACAGAACAGAGACAGAACAGAGAGAGAAGAACAGAGACAGAGAACAGAACAGAGCAGAACAGAGCAGAGAGAACAGAGCAGAACAGAGAACAGAACAGAAGAGAACAGAACAGAACAGAGCAGAACAGAACAGAACAGAACAGAGCAGAGCAGACAGAACAGAACAGAAACAGAACAACAGAGCAGAACAGAACAGAACAGAAGAACAGAACAGAACAGAGACAGAACAGAGAGAGACAGAACAGAACAGAACAGAGCAGGACAGAACAGGACAGAACAGAGACAGAACAGAACAGAACAGAACAGAGACAGAACAGAACAGAGCAGAACAGAACAGAACAGAACAGAACAGAACAGAACAGAACAGAACAGAACAGAACAGAACAGAACAGAGCAGAACAGAACAGAACAGAGCAGAACAGAACAGAACAGAACAGAACAGAGACAGAGCAGAACAGAGACAGAACAGAACAGAACAGAACAGAACAGAGCAGAACAGAGCAGAGAACAGAGCACAGAACAGAACAGAACAGAAGAGAACAGAACAGAACAGAACAGAACAGAGCAGAACAGAACAGAACAGAACAGAGCAGAACAGAACAGAACAGAACAGAGCAGAACAGAACAGAACAGAAGAGAACAGAACAGAACAGAGCAGAGACAGAACAGAACAGAACAGAACAGAGAAGAACAGACAGAGCAGAACAGAACAGAACAGAACAGAACAGAACAGAACAGAACAGAACAGAGCAGAGACAGAACAGAGAACAGAGCAGAACAGAACAGAACAGAACAGAACAGAACAGAAACAGAACAGAACAGAGAACAGAACAGAACAGAACAGAGCAGAACAGAGCAGAGCAGAACAGAAGACAGAACAGAGCAGAGCAGAACAGAACAGAACAGAGCAGAAGAACAGAGCAGAACAGAGCAGAACAGAACAGAACAGACAGAACAGAGCAGAACAGAACAGAGCAGAACAGAGCAGAACAGAACAGAACAGAACAGAACAGAGCAGAGCAGAACAGAACAGAACAGAGCAGAACAGAACAGAACAGAAGAACAGAACAGAGTAGAACAGACTAGAACAGAACAGAACAGAACAGAGAGAACAGAACAGAACAGACAGAACAGAACAGAGCAGAGAACAGAACAGAACAGAGAACAGA
>NW_027297101.1:0-15865 GCF_016086655.4 Lepeophtheirus salmonis | reverse complement strand
GCATATGTTGTAGTACAGTGTGTTAAAGTAGTGGGCTCTGGGGGGAGGGGCGAGAAGTTAATTAAAAGAACTTCTACAAGATTATTTACCAAATTTTAGTCTTTTGATTCAAAAATGGACTCTCCTCAAACCCCTTGACTTCCCTCCCAAGGAACTTTGATCACCAAGACTGTTAATTTCGTCTTGTTATCTAACATAGTATTACATTTCGTTGTTTCATCCTCAAAACATTTAGTCTCGTCGTGACTTTGTCAGAAAAAGAAAATTTATCTTTTAGTTAGATGAAACCTTCATAAAATTTTGTTTCGCTTGCTGCGTTTCGTTTGGTCTTCGTCTCTTAATCACACCACAAAAAACATTTCTTGACGAATATATTTTTTTAGTCATAGCTGAAGAAATTAACAAGGGTCAGAGACCGTTTGTTTGTTTGTTTTGGCTTGGTCTTAAGTGCCTTTTCTAGACTGATGTTTTAGTCAAGACTCTATTCTTAGACTGTAGACCAAAACATTTTATCGTTTTTATAATTGATGAGCAGATTTTTGGGTCTCCCTCTATGGACTAATTTATGTTATACTTAGTTATAGGAATTGTATATACGGTGGTACACAGATATGCTAATTGGTAACATTTTTTAGCTTGCCTGTTCTTTTGGATTTGACAACTTGAAGAGTATCTTTTCTTTTCCTAAGCTGTTATCATTGCTATTTAATTCCTACCATTGATATATACTAAACGGATTGAACATTTGCATGTACTCATAAAAGATGGAGAGGAACTTTGAAGATGTTAAGCAAAGTCATAGGTTTAAGTTCTTGTTAGACTCAGATTAGAATTGAGGATCGATATTGGAGTAATTATTAGAATTGAGGATCGATATTGGAGTAATTATTTTCTATATCCTTGTTTATTTATCTCTCCTCCTCATCACAGCTGCTGTAAGCTGATCTAATGTAATTTCAGGACCGTAAACTGACCTTGATTTCCCAAACAATTTTGAAGTTGCCATGATTAATATTTTGATTTTCTTGTTTTAAACGGGCCCAAAATGCTACTGATTAGCATTTCTAGTGATTACTATTACTTTGATGCGCTTACTCATCACCAGGGGTGCTAGAAATGCTGGTTGTACTTACAAGAGTGGGGGGGGGAGATTTTGAATCCATGAGACTCCTTGAAATCCTAGGCAATCCTTCGTAAATAGTTAAGTCAATTACTTGTATACTATAATCAATTATATTCAAACCCTGATTGCGGAGTTATAAGTAGAGTTGTGGATCGACATCGGATTAGTTCTTGCCTATATCCTTGAATATTATCTTCTCTCCTATATTTGTTTTCAAATCTTTTAAGTCATTGTATTTAACCCCAAAAAATCTGACTGACATACCACATTTTTCAAGTTCTAATTATCTATAGGGGCCCCCCATTAGTACCATTCCTAGGTATGGTTAATTTATTTATTATTGGTTTTTTTCTACCAATGTAGAACAATTTCATGTCAATCTATACTCTATAATTTCCCCTTAAAAATATTAAAATTTAATCCTAATTCTCTAACTATAACACAATTCAAATCGAGCTTTTAAATAGAAATTTTACACTGACGTCATAAATTGCATCATAATTGAAGGAAACCCCCCTTTTTGGGGGTCAAAGTTGATATATTTACTACATAAATTCGACAGATTTTCAGTCAATCCTTATGTAACGCCATCAATTGGCTTTAAGAATAATAAAAAAAGATTTACCACCTGCATTGATAATGATTTACAGTTATAATTGAATATAATCTAATGCTGATCATCCCTATGATTTGTCTAAATTTGAAGAAACAAAGAAAAGATAATTAAATAAAAATATCTTATTCTTTCTCTTCTACAGGGTGGTCCACATTAATTATGAAAATCTTTAAAGGGTCTTCTTAATGAAGACATACACTTCTTTAACATATTTTTTCATTAATACATAACAGAAAACCAAATTAACAGAGTATCAAAAAATGAGACATATGGAACTAAAGCATATACTTTAGTTCTGAAAGTCTGTGAACTATGTTTTTCTTCCATTCGTTAAAATCCAAAATCCTCGGGGTAATAGTAAGATAGTTAATTGTCAAAAAGAAACGAGTTGGTTTACTTACAAAATCACAAAATACGCATTAGATATAAACATACAACATTGCAAGATGATTTAGTCATGAGGCACAGGGAGGGAAGCAGAAATGGAGGGGTCGAAACGAGCACAACGCAATCTACTATTGTGATAACTTAATGAAATATAGATATATATAAATTGTAACATGTCATATTCACAAATTTCACAGACTTTCATTGACGATGTCCACATCTTGATCTTTAAATCTACTACAATCCTTTATGTAAGAAAATGTTTTACCGTATCTTCATGGGGTTTTGATGAAGAAATGGACTGCGTATGATTGGCAATGTTTCGTTGTAACGGATCGTAGTATTAGTATTCCGTAATTCCTTACAAATGCATTGAAACCTACATATTAAGGTTTGAATAATTGTAATTGTCTAGGTTCTTTACCTTTTTATTTCAAATTTCCCTACGCGGGAATACAACGCTAAAAATTCCACTTACAGCCTGTTTGACTAAGATGAAGTACTTTGGGGAAATATTTTCCCATAATTTAAAATTATTTCACTATTTAAATCTAAACATCCTGTCCTTAAGTGTTATAAAACCGTATCGATCAGGGCCAGTCTGTCATTATCCATTGCCACATTAGGATTTTCATCTTTAGGAATCTGCTTCAGTTCCACTCACCAGTAAGCAAATTTTGTTATATATTTTTGTAACATTTCACCAGATGACAATGAAAATTATTATATCTGCATGATGATTGATTCAGGGACAATTGTTAGTATAAATGAATCTGCCTGTAGGGTGAGACTGTATGATCATAAACATTCAAGGATATTGTGTGTAAAAAATGCATACATTATACCATCTTGTAGGTTGTAAGTCACTTTATAGACATTTTAGCTCTTCCTTGAACTTCTGTCGTACCTATTTTTGTTACCTTGTCAAAATGTGCCACCACAATTTGATAATTAAAAAAATATATATTTTTACCAATATTGACTGAGGCCCCATTAGAGTCTTAATAAGGCCATTCCTTTTTTTTCAAAAAATAAAAGAAAAAAAGGTTTTGAACCACTCTAATATATACAAGGTTAGGTATAAGTTATAAAGTGAATCTGCAGATCTTACAAATGACAATTTGATAATGATGTATCTACAACTTCAGTCATTTTAATTGCCAACTATTAATTGATGTTATCGTTTCATTTTGATCTAGTACATTTACAATAATAATTCTTACATATTTACAGTAAATGGAGATGTGAACTCTGTAATTATTAAATGTGTCATTAAAAAAGAACAAGAAAATTATGTTTTAATAGATCGCCATCCAACACGGTGTTACCTCACTAACACAAAAATAGTATATGTATTTGTGGTCAGCTGTCGATTATCTCGTCTCACTTGATACGGCATTGCTATTTCATATATATATATTTTTTTTTTTGATAAATAAACGAAGCAATAATAATTCTATACTAATGCTCTGTTTCTCAAAAGATAGGAATTAGTAATGGAGCTTCTTACTGATCTTTCGTAGTCGTTGTAGAGGGTGGTCCATTGAAATCTGAGCACTTAATAGTTCAATAATTCCATAACGTTGGAGAGGAAGAAGGGCTCTGTCAAAAAGGCCAAGCTGGATCTGCAAAAAGTTAAAGAAAACAGCAGAGGCATATATCCCCTCAAATCCATGAAGCCCCATCCAAGAGATCTTGGGATTTCACTCTAGACTCTACGGAGAGCTATAAAAAATTGAGTGGAAAGATCATTGTGAGGGTGGAGAGGCCACTTTTAACAGCAGCAATGAAAGAAATCCATCTCCTCCCTTGCAAGACTCTTTTGAATGACCTCAAGAAGACGGAAGCTAAACGGGTCATCATCTTCAGTGACGAGAAGATCTGGACCATCCACCCCGTGAGGAATAGGCAGAATGACAGGTACTTGAGCTTTTTTGACATTGATGAATAGACGGGGAAACTTAGTACCACAAAGCACCCAACCTCCGCCATGTTCATGGGATGTGTGGCCTCTGTCGGCAATGCAACCCATCGGGTTTGGTTATCGGTTGGGTAATGGCTCACGGTCTTCGACAATGTGACTCTCTTGAAGGAAAACTATCCTAATGGAAATGTAGTTTTCCAGCACGATAGTGCCCCTGAATACACATTAAAAAAGGGACAAGAATGGTTGGTTAACAACATTTCCTTCTGGCCCCACTCCAGCCCTGATACCAGCCCCCTGGACTAAACCTTTTGTGTGTATGTCCAGAGGAAGGTCTTCAGTATCTCTCGTTCAAGCCATTCTGCCTCCACTTGAAAGCCATAATTGATGCTAAGAGTGTCTAAATTAATGATTAAGAGAGCTTAGACACACATTTCTCAAATTCAAAATGTTTATATTTTAATGGACCCCTCGGTTAATATATTTTGGCCATTTTATTATTTCTATGAACTGATATAGATATACAAATGTATAGGTGCCTTTAAATAAAATATTACTAAGAAATATTATAATAGATTATCGTTTAAAATAGTATGTAAGATTTTAATATTATGAGATATATATATATATATCTCATAATATATGTAATTCATTTTAAAAATTGTGGAGAAATAATATGACTATCATAGCCTGTGAGTATTTAAGAGATAAATAGCAGTTGGTGCGATTGACTTATTTGGCTAAATGTTTTGGGCCTTTTTCTTCTTTTTTTTCGGATGAAAGGTTGCATGAAAAATAAATAACGACGTACTAAGTCATATTATACAATTACCTTATTCCTATTAAGAACGAAGTGTAGATTTTTCAACATTGCTATTAAAACCAGTTTAATTATTAAATATCTCCTTCTATCTTTAATTTGGCTTAACTTTGTTTATTCTGCCAACGATGCTCATAATAATTTAGATCAGGAGGCGTTAAACTCATTTTAGTTTGCAAGCCGAATGCAGCTTAATTGTATTAGGTAAAAGCTTAATCCTAAAACTTTACATACATTTCTGACTTATTTTATACAATAATGTTACTAACGGTTTTCATTAAGAGCGTGTCAACTTTTTTATAATAATTAAAGAAACGGTTGAAGATTTTGCAAAATTTATTTCTTTCAGTGTAAATTACGAACATATATAAATTTATATATGGAAATTGAGGTCTCTAGTGGGACCACCACGAGCATGTTTACAGAAGTCCAATCACTAAACCCAATTTACCCCACCTTTTCCTTATAAATTGATATTACAGCAATTTTACGTTTCATATTTTCTTTGAGTTTTCTTTGATGTCGCCGGCTTATTGTAATAAACCGATGACTTTACGTGACTCCCAAGAAAATAATATAAAGGCGGTAAATCGCACGATTGAGGCGGCCAATCAGCTGGTCCATTTCTCGAAATAACGTTCTCACTAAATTTACATACATACATTGACGTAATTATGACGTCAAAGAAATAGGGAATAAGAAAAATATTTCAAATTAATTATATTCATGAATGAATATTATAACCAGAACACAATAGGGGTTTACTGTAAAATAATTGTGGTAAAAAGGTTGATGATAAAATTGTTACTTGGTAAAATCGTCGTGAACAATATCATTGTGAGACAAAATTGCTGTGGATAATGTCATCTTGATGAATCATAACTGCCTCCTTCTTAAGTTTTGATAATTTCCATACTTCTCTAAAAGAGTTTCACTTAGAAATCATATAATTCTATTTAATAAGTCAACAGCCACATAGTTCTTATCTCAAACTTCCAATAAATTTAGAGGCGTTTTTTTTTTAAATCAGTTGAAAAATAAAAATGTAAATTACCAAACAAAGGAAATTGTAATTACTTATAATATTAAAACTTTAAAAGCAGCATATATGTGATCACCACTGTTTTCGCTGTATCAAAGAATGCATACAGAAATATAAACTGCATAAATATGGGGAAATAAACGTGTTAATAGGGGAACAAAGAAAAAGGGCGAATAAGTGAACTGCTCACAATGAAAACTTTACTATATCTACGAACAATGTGTGGCAGGTGTTCGTTTTGATGGGGTTGGAAGAGTCCCTTGTACTTTATGGTGGTGTTTCTAATCTGTCTGGTTATCCCACTGTAGTTCAAGACAGCCAGTGGGCCCAGGATTAGTTTGTTTGTTTTTGTAGGCGTACCTTTAACTTTTTGAGGTTGCAACGGGGATTTTCAATCTGTCTAGTGAGGCTGTTATTGCACAAAATCCGCTTTCTGAGGTAAATATTGGGATGTTATAAGGCTAAAAAATAGATGGCTCCATATATTTTATGATGTTTTTTTTTCAGGTGTTGCAACATTTACTCGGCATACATTTCCCGCTCGAGACATTCCCCCTGATCATAAACAACAGTAATGACCCCTCACCCCCCCCCATTTATACCCCGAAAGTTGGGATGTTTTCATTTATCACCGGGTCCCAAAAAGCGATAAACTCCACCACCGTCAGATAAGTTACCTTCAAGGCCACTCCTAACTCGTCAATTTATATCAAGAAAATTGGGGGTGCTTTTGGGTACTGATATGAAACCAGCAACAGCCTCAAAATTTGGAGGCCTTTGTGGTGTAAATGTAAGTAGTTTCATCCCATTGAGGGGCCCGGCGGCGTCCCAAAACAGCCCTAACATTTGGGGTGTGCTGAGGGATTGTAAGGAGCTCTTAGTTGCTTAAATAGTGGCGGTGGGTTTCATCCCATTTCGGGACACAGCGGTAACCGAAAATATCCCCAACATTCGGGTTGTATAAGGTTGTTGGTATTCACCCGCAATGGTAGTTTATATAGGTGTGGTAGTGTTGGGGGTATGTTTCAGGTAGGAAATATCTGAATGATATATATTGCAACACTGTTTGGAGGAGCTCCTTATTTTTTATTCTACAGTCGAAGTTTTGTCTATTTGACGTTAAGTCTATTCGACGTTTTTTCCCTTCAACGTTTTGCCAGTCGACGTTTTGTCCACACACCTTTTTTTTTTTGATAGGTAGGAAAACTACTTTACTCAAAGGTTGCCCCTTTAAACAACTCTTCAAATACGAAAACTTCAATAAAGGATCCATTTTTGACAAATTACCTAAATAACGCTTCAAAGGAATATCTCCAACACGAAAATTCTGTCAATGCTCCATGAAATGAAGCCAACTGAAGTCTTGGAATATCATTATGTACAGAGCTCTGATTACGAAAATTCGTAACTGAATAGATGTAATTTTTCTAGCATGTTTCAACTCTGATTCTCGTTCATCTTTAATTCATTTTGTTATGATAAACTTTATGTCTCTTTTGGTTTCTTAAGCACCTTCACATACTTGTTTTGGAGGCCATTATGTTGATTTTCAACGTCCTCAACATTTTTCATACTTGGTAATTCTTCCATAGCATTATATGTTTGGGAGCACCTTTCAAAATTTATTTAAAAAAAAGTAATTAATGATTTTAACGATAATTTGGAACGTACCTTTAATTTGGGTATGCTATACAAAATAATTACTCAGCGTCAGTAATTAAGAGAATAGAGTATAAGGGGAAAACTTTAGATAAGTAAAATAATATTGCAAAGGCAATTCAACAACCTTCTAGAAGATAGTTGAACACACTATTTTGGAATGTCCTTAGTTATATATTCTGAGTTGATTAATTACGCGAGCGGACAATTGGCCAATATCATATTTCCCAAAAAGACATTTTATCGAACTGACATTTAATCGAATTATCCTATTGATAATCTCCCTAAAAAATTATATTACATATATTGATATATACGATTGCATATTTTAATTCAATATAAAATGATAGTATGATAAATACGATCAATATTTCATATGTTATACAATATGTCATAAAGGTTTTAATAAGTGCTATTGAGAAGAATAATATTTTTTTAATAATTATATACATTAATGACCATTATATAAACGCAACATTGTGGTTCAAACGTAGTTAGGACACACTAAGGTATAGTCGTAAAAGAATACGAGGAAACGAGAGGCGTAAGCGAAGAAAACAGTAAAGCTTAGTAGAGTTTGAGCAATCTGGAATCGGAAGAGTAAGATAAGAACTATGTTTTTTGTCTCTTCCCAGATCAGAAACGTATATATAACCCAGATAACTAACTCTGTAATGATATGTGGACCCCTAGCTTCAATTTAAAAAAAAAAAACACTTCTTCTTATAATTTTTTTTTCAAATATATCCAGAATCTACCTTTAATTCTTTTGAATAAATAGTTTTGGATATTTCACCTCGAGTTTCTCTCTGGTACGGAAGCAACACTTTTATTTTCCAGAACGACCTTTTAGGATTATATTGATTCCTTATGAATCAGAGATGAAAGTATGGAGAAAGTTGAACTCTTAAGAATTAAGAATGTAATAGATTCGTACATGCATCTTTTGACCTATTTTTGTTTTTATATCAATTATTGTGAAAACTGTTAACAAGCCTTTGATGTTTTATAATTTTTTAAAGGTAACTTACTCTAAGGAATAGGTTTGTTGTTTGGGAAAAAATATTTATAATGTGAATTTCAGTGCAAAATAGTTGAAGAGATAACTAATACAACCTTACAAAAACAACTACTAACTAGTGCAGAAAACTAAGCCGTATAAGGTTACTAAATATCCCCCCTTCAAATTGGGAATGAAATGTCCGGGGATCAATTTTACAGGGAATGAAAAAACTGGGAATTAAATCACTGGTCACTATTACAAAGATGTAAAAAGGCTTTCTTCATTCTTTTTCTACCCTCGAAAATCAAACAGGATACAGAATCAATACAAACACATTTAGATACGTTTTTAAATTGTAATTTTAATTTGGGGATTGTCTCTATGGTACAAATGACTTGGAACAATTATAGTCCCAAAAATATGATCAATTTCTGAAATATGATGTATCAGAGAAAGACTGAGAGCAGTTTTGGATTCTAATCTCCAATATAAATTGTATCCTTGAATAACATCCCAGGGATATAAAGGAGTGTGAAAAAGTATTACTAAGAAGTAAAATATAACTTATTATGAAGTCAATTGAAACATAATTGTATCAAGAAGGAAGCTGAAATGGATTTAAAAAATATGTATTTTTAAAATGTTATTTCGTAATTATTGAATGATGGAACTGTTTAGAACCATGCTTTCTGTTTGTAGGACCTTGATCAGAGTATAAGTCAATTTAGTACTCATTTAAATTGTATCATCAATAAAAAAAACTTATTCTTTAACATGGGAAAAAAATAATTATTACAAGATGATATTTCAAAACGGGATTATAGTTGAAGTTAAAACATTGATAATATCTATTGCCCTTTTCAGGCTCTCAACAAAAGAAGATTGAGTATGTTGAAGGAATTCGCTTTTCATCATAAAGAAACTAAAAAATATTTATTATTCGTTAGGGAGTGTGACCGTCTGTCGCTTATTGTTAAAACAAAAAATGTTCCATTCTGAGAAGAATTTCCACAGAGCACTCTATGTGAATATCATATCTGTGATTAGGATTGGGCTGTATGAAGGGTAATTTTATGGATTTGTAGATTTATCCCTATATGTGCTCAAGGCCTGCACAGTTAAAACTGTCGATTAGAAAGTGTAAGAGTTTGTGGACGGCCTTAAAATAAGTATAACCTGTTGGTTATGAAACACTCCCTATCCGTTGTGACCATTAACGTCATTAAATTAACAGTATTGTGTTTATTGTTGCGTTGGTCGTTATTTATTTGGTCCGGTTCAGTCTTAACGCTGTTATTATTAGAACTGATATTAAAAAAAAGTTAAGTGACGTCATCTAGAACTGAACTTTATAACTTTTTAGCAATGATATCCAGGACTTAAACTGAAATGGACCGAGACTGAACTGGACAAGATTGTAGTCTTCAATACTAAATAAGGCCAAAATAACAATTTTGAACATTTTGGAACCAAAAAAATATTTGCTACAGGTCTTTGCGGACTGCACTTTAAATATTAGAGTGCTGTATGCAGACCAGGGGTGGTAGTTTAACAAACTCTTCCCTAAGGTGCCCCTAACAAATAAAAAATTATGATTTTAAACACCTAAATTTGAACAAAAAATTTTTTTGTGGGCATAGAAAGATTTATATCCAATCCATTATTCCTAATTACACAATATTCCATGTTATATCCAACAAGGAAATAACTATGATATTCCCTATTTCTTTGACGTCATAATTACGTCAATGTATGTATGTAAATTTAGTGAGAACGTTATTTCGAGAAATGGACCAGCTGATTGGCCGCCTCAATCGTGCGATTTACCGCCTTTATATTATTTTCTTGGGAGTCACGTAAAGTAATCGGTGTATTACAATAAGCCGGCGACATCAAAGAAAACTCAAAGAAAATATGAAACGTAAAATTGCTGTAATATCAATTTATAAGGAAAAGGTGGGGTAAATTGGGTTTAGTGATTGGACTTCTGTAAACATGCTCGTGGTGGTCCCACTAGAGACCTCAATTTCCATATATAAATTTATATATGTTCGTAATTTACACTGAAAGAAATAAATTTTGCAAAATCTTCAACCGTTTCTTTAATTATTATAAAAAAGTTGACGCGCTCTTAATGAAAACCGTTAGTAACATTATTGTATAAAATAAGTCAGAAATGTATGTAAAGTTTTAGGATTAAGCTTTTACCTAATACAATTAAGCTGCATTCGGCTTGCAAACTAAAATGAGTTTAACGCCTCCTGATCTAAATTATTATGAGCATCGTTGGCAGAATAAACAAAGTTAAGCCAAATTAAAGATAGAAGGAGATATTTAATAATTAAACTGGTTTTAATAGCAATGTTGAAAAATCTACACTTCGTTCTTAATAGGAATAAGGTAATTGTATAATATGACTTAGTACGTCGTTACATTTATTTTTCATGCAACCTTTCATCCGAAAAAAAAGAAGAAAAAGGCCCAAAACATTTAGCCAAATAAGTCAATCGCACCAACTGCTATTTATCTCTTAAATACTCACAGGCTATGATAGTCATATTATTTCTCCACAATTTTTAAAATGAATTACATATATTATGGTATATATATATATATATATCTCATAATATTAAAATCTTACATACTATTTTAAACGATAATCTATTATAATATTTCTTAGTAATATTTTATTTAAAGGCACCTATACATTTGTATATCTATATCAGTTCATAGAAATAATAAAATGGCCAAAATATATTAACCGAGGGGTCCATTAAAATATAAACATTTTGAATTTGAGAAATGTGTGTCTAAGCTCTCTTAATCATTAATTTAGACACTCTTAGCATCAATTATGGCTTTCAAGTGGAGGCAGAATGGCTTGAACGAGAGATACTGAAGACCTTCCTCTGGACATACACACAAAAGGTTTAGTCCAGGGGGCTGGTATCAGGGCTGGAGTGGGGCCAGAAGGAAATGTTGTTAACCAACCATTCTTGTCCCTTTTTTTAATGTGTATTCAGGGGCACTATCGTGCTGGAAAACTACATTTCCATTAGGATAGTTTTCCTTCAAGAGAGTCACATTGTCGAAGACCGTGAGCCATTACCCAACCGATAACCAAACCCGATGGGTTGCATTGCCGACAGAGGCCACACATCCCATGAACATGGCGGAGGTTGGGTGCTTTGTGGTACTAAGTTTCCCCGTCTATTCATCAATGTCAAAAAAGCTCAAGTACCTGTCATTCTGCCTATTCCTCACGGGGTGGATGGTCCAGATCTTCTCGTCACTGAAGATGATGACCCGTTTAGCTTCCGTCTTCTTGAGGTCATTCAAAAGAGTCTTGCAAGGGAGGAGATGGATTTCTTTCATTGCTGCTGTTAAAAGTGGCCTCTCCACCCTCACAATGATCTTTCCACTCAATTTTTTTATAGCTCTCCGTACAGTCTAGAGTGAAATCCCAAGATCTCTTGGATGGGGCTTCATGGATTTGAGGGGATATATGCCTCTGCTGTTTTCTTTAACTTTTTGCAGATCCAGCTTGGCCTTTTGACAGAGCCCTTCTTCCTCTCCAACGTTATGGAATTATTGAACTATTAAGTGCTCAGATTTCAATGGACCACCCTCTACAACGACTACGAAAGATCAGTAAGAAGCTCCATTACTAATTCCTATCTTTTGAGAAACAGAGCATTAGTATAGAATTATTATTGCTTCGTTTATTTATCAAAAAAAAAAAAATATATATATGAAATAGCAATGCCGTATCAAGTGAGACGAGATAATCGACAGCTGACCACAAATACATATACTATTTTTGTGTTAGTGAGGTAACACCGTGTTGGATGGCGATCTATTAAAACATAATTTTCTTGTTCTTTTTTAATGACACATTTAATAATTACAGAGTTCACATCTCCATTTACTGTAAATATGTAAGAATTATTATTGTAAATGTACTAGATCAAAATGAAACGATAACATCAATTAATAGTTGGCAATTAAAATGACTGAAGTTGTAGATACATCATTATCAAATTGTCATTTGTAAGATCTGCAGATTCACTTTATAACTTATACCTAACCTTGTATATATTAGAGTGGTTCAAAACCTTTTTTTCTTTTATTTTTTGAAAAAAAAAGGAATGGCCTTATTAAGACTCTAATGGGGCCTCAGTCAATATTGGTAAAATATATATATTTTTTTAATTATCAAATTGTGGTGGCACATTTTGACAAGGTAACAAAAATAGGTACGACAGAAGTTCAAGGAAGAGCTAAAATGTCTATAAAGTGACTTACAACCTACAAGATGGTATAATGTATGCATTTTTTACACACAATATCCTTGAATGTTTATGATCATACAGTCTCACCCTACAGGCAGATTCATTTATACTAACAATTGTCCCTGAATCAATCATCATGCAGATATAATAATTTTCATTGTCATCTGGTGAAATGTTACAAAAATATATAACAAAATTTGCTTACTGGTGAGTGGAACTGAAGCAGATTCCTAAAGATGAAAATCTTAATGTGGCAATGGATAATGACAGACTGGCCCTGATCGATACGGTTTTATAACACTTAAGGACAGGATGTTTAGATTTAAATAGTGAAATAATTTTAAATTATGGGAAAATATTTCCCCAAAGTACTTCATCTTAGTCAAACAGGCTGTAAGTGGAATTTTTAGCGTTGTATTCCCGCGTAGGGAAATTTGAAATAAAAAGGTAAAGAACCTAGACAATTACAATTATTCAAACCTTAATATGTAGGTTTCAATGCATTTGTAAGGAATTACGGAATACTAATACTACGATCCGTTACAACGAAACATTGCCAATCATACGCAGTCCATTTCTTCATCAAAACCCCATGAAGATACGGTAAAACATTTTCTTACATAAAGGATTGTAGTAGATTTAAAGATCAAGATGTGGACATCGTCAATGAAAGTCTGTGAAATTTGTGAATATGACATGTTACAATTTATATATATCTATATTTCATTAAGTTATCACAATAGTAGATTGCGTTGTGCTCGTTTCGACCCCTCCATTTCTGCTTCCCTCCCTGTGCCTCATGACTAAATCATCTTGCAATGTTGTATGTTTATATCTAATGCGTATTTTGTGATTTTGTAAGTAAACCAACTCGTTTCTTTTTGACAATTAACTATCTTACTATTACCCCGAGGATTTTGGATTTTAACGAATGGAAGAAAAACATAGTTCACAGACTTTCAGAACTAAAGTATATGCTTTAGTTCCATATGTCTCATTTTTTGATACTCTGTTAATTTGGTTTTCTGTTATGTATTAATGAAAAAATATGTTAAAGAAGTGTATGTCTTCATTAAGAAGACCCTTTAAAGATTTTCATAATTAATGTGGACCACCCTGTAGAAGAGAAAGAATAAGATATTTTTATTTAATTATCTTTTCTTTGTTTCTTCAAATTTAGACAAATCATAGGGATGATCAGCATTAGATTATATTCAATTATAACTGTAAATCATTATCAATGCAAGTGGTAAATCTTTTTTTATTATTCTTAAAGCCAATTGATGGCGTTACATAAGGATTGACTGAAAATCTGTCGAATTTATGTAGTAAATATATCAACTTTGACCCCCAAAAAGGGGGTTTCCTTCAATTATGATGCAATTTATGACGTCAGTGTAAAATTTCTATTTAAAAGCTCGATTTGAATTGTGTTATAGTTAGAGAATTAGGATTAAATTTTAATATTTTTAAGGGAAATTATAGAGTATAGATTGACATGAAATTGTTCTACATTGGTAGAAAAAAACCAATAATAAATAAATTAACCATACCTAGGAATGGTACTAATGGGGGGGGCCCCTATAGATAATTAGAACTTGAAAAATGTGGTATGTCAGTCAGATTTTTTGGGGTTAAATACAATGACTTAAAAGATTTGAAAACAAATATAGGAGAGAAGATAATATTCAAGGATATAGGCAAGAACTAATCCGATGTCGATCCACAACTCTACTTATAACTCCGCAATCAGGTTTCGAATATAATTGATTATAGTATACAAGTAATTGACTTAACTATTTACGAAGGATTGCCTAGGATTTCAAGGAGTCTCATGGATTCAAAATCTCCCCCCACTCTTGTAAGTACAACCAGCATTTCTAGCACCCCTGGTGATAAGTAAGTGCATCAAAGTAATAGTAATCACTAGAAATGCTAATAAGTAGCATTTTGGGCCCGTTTAAAACAAGAAAATCAAAATATTAATCATGGCAACTTCAAAATTGTTTGGGAAATCAAGGTCAGTTTACGGTCCTGAAATTACATTAGATCAGCTTACAGCAGCTGTGATGAGGAGGAGAGATAAATAAACAAGGATATAGAAAATAATTACTCCAATATCGATCCTCAATTCTAATAATTACTCCAATATCGATCCTCAATTCTAATCTGAGTCTAACAAGAACTTAAACCTATGACTTTGCTTAACATCTTCAAAGTTCCTCTCCATCTTTTATGAGTACATGCAAATGTTCAATCCGTTTAGTATATATCAATGGTAGGAATTAAATAGCAATGATAACAGCTTAGGAAAAGAAAAGATACTCTTCAAGTTGTCAAATCCAAAAGAACAGGCAAGCTAAAAATGTTACCAATTAGCATATCTGTGTACCACCGTATATACAATTCCTATAACTAAGTATAACATAAATTAGTCCATAGAGGGAGACCCAAAAATCTGCTCATCAATTATAAAAACGATAAAATGTTTTGGTCTACAGTCTAAGAATAGAGTCTTGACTAAAACATCAGTCTAGAAAAGGCACTTAAGACCAAGCCAAAACAAACAAACAAACGGTCTCTGACCCTTGTTAATTTCTTCAGCTATGACTAAAAAAATATATTCGTCAAGAAATGTTTTTTGTGGTGTGATTAAGAGACGAAGACCAAACGAAACGCAGCAAGCGAAACAAAATTTTATGAAGGTTTCATCTAACTAAAAGATAAATTTTCTTTTTCTGACAAAGTCACGACGAGACTAAATGTTTTGAAGATGAAACAACGAAATGTAATACTATGTTAGATAACAAGACGAAATTAACAGTCTTGGTGATCAAAGTTCCTTGGGAGGGAAGTCAAGGGGTTTGAGGAGAGTCCATTTTTGAATCAAAAGACTCGAAAATTTGGTAAATAATCTTGTAGAAGTTCTTTTAATTAACTTCTCGCCCCTCCCCCCCCCCAGAGCCCACTACTTTAACACACTGTACTACAACATATGC
>NW_027297100.1:0-285 GCF_016086655.4 Lepeophtheirus salmonis | reverse complement strand
CGCCTAGTGACTAATCATGAATATTACAGTTAGCAATCGATAAAATTTTTTTTTTAATATGATATTTATCTAATGCACCCCTTCTTTACTAGTAGTAAATAATGTAGAAGTACCCAGGACTGAGTACATATATATATTTATAATATGAGGGATGCAAGAATATGTCACATATTTTTCATCCCTATTCTTTTTTACCCAGGAGAAGATTGCATTATTTAATCACATAAAGACTATGGAGTCGCTAATTGTTAGTGTATACATTTTATTTTCAACTTTGGAGCAAAA
>NW_027297099.1:0-2407 GCF_016086655.4 Lepeophtheirus salmonis | reverse complement strand
AATACAACAATGGATAGGTACAATTGAAAAAAAAAAATTTTATCAAAGATTTTCTAGCAAAAATTGCATGACCTTGACTTAATTCCTAAAATGAGTTTTTCTCTAATTTTAATATATATTTTGATTCTGATTACTAAGTTTGTATGGATAGCAGTGATAAATATTTAGGTAACTAACTAACTTAACTAATATTTAACTAAGATAATATCATCTTTTTGATCACTTTTTGGGGACACTTTTTTATCAAATGAGAAAAAAGGGACTTTTAACTTACAACAATCCACCAAATTCATAAGGTTCAGGAAAACTATTACAGAGAATTTCACTAATATCAAACCAAAACTAACGTTGGTGTCACAGAACACACTCTAATACAATGTAATTTTGTGTAATCTTTTTTAATTTGAAAACGTATTATTTTTTTTTATTTTTTTTTTGTAAACAATCATTTTATAATAAATACGTACAATGAGCTCAATATAATAAATTTTAGCGACCGTGTTGTTCATTGAGCTACGTCGTTCTATCAAATGAATTAAGACTTTTGTTTCAGAAACATATCTTATAATGTCCATTTGTGATTATAAGTAATACACTTCAATAAGCTTATGATTACATGATTTGCATATGGAATTTTTTTTAAATTGAGATGTTTTTCCTTACAACTTCTCTAAATTTAATCTTCCATATAGTCCATTAAATTTATAGGCAATTTATTCATGATTTTAAATTTATAATTGAAAAAATTAGTTTTTTTATAAGCAAATTGAAAATTGCTTGCAATGAATAGTATAATAATCAAATTACCCACAATCACATCATCTAACAATGCAGATGAAGTTAAATTGACCATTGCCACTCTATTGTGAATTTTACAGATTGGCCGGAAATTTTGTACATTGTCAAGGAATTCTGCTGATTGACTGCTCTAACGGGCATTTTCAACTTTGCCTGTAACATATATCTAAATAACTATAAAGTATATAATTTAAATGTAGGTACAATGGAACCTTTATAATCTTATAAACATCTTTACAAAACGTAAAAACAATTATAGAATAACCTAAGTTTATATGTATTTCTTAGAATAAAGACTAGATATTTGAATTTTTTGTGCACATAAGCTACTAAGGATCCTTTCAATATTGCTTCTCCAATAAGTATGTAACTGGCTACTAATAGGAAAAAAAAGAGTATTCTATTATAAAGCAATTTTTTTGTTCTTTTGGATATTAATCTTTAATTATCTTATTTACTTGAGTAAGAATTCAGCTAAGAATATTACCTCCAAATGTACATTTTTGCAATAAAGCCATTAAAATATAAAAAAGAGTAAATATGAGTACAAAAGACACAGGCAGTATTATGCATGTAGTAAATTGTCTGTTTTTTTAAAGGTTAAAGCTATATTTCATGTAAATTAATATTCATTTTGCGTTGAACTATTTGCATTTTGTACTTGTAGGTAACAGACTGGGAACTTGAGAATTGAGATTCGACTTAGACCCGATTCCGTACTTTGAAGATTTGACTTGATCTCAAATTAAAATATTTTATAATCGACATGCACTATCAAGTTAAGACTCGAGACTTTACTGTACTTCTATATATTTTTTAACAATTTTTCTCACAATCATTTATATTTTAGCTAGTATTCATAATGAACCAATAGTAGCTTAGAGATAGTTGCAGGACAATATAAATGTGTCACATTTTATTATGTGTATAAGCCTTATTTTCACTTTGTTTAAATTATGAATGATTTAAATACGAAGATAAGTCAAGATAGGGTCCCAGTCAATAATTCCCAAGGAATCCTATCAATACTCATTACAAATATGTGACGGATAAGAAGTTCTTTAGCACATTAAAAAAACAAAACAATGTTTCACCAAAAAATCCAAAATAGTGTATTCTTTGATTTTAAAACCACAAATTTATCATCGAAAATAAACTTGGAGTTATGAGTTATTTAATCTGGTCCTACATAAAAAATATTATGTATATCTGTACTAAAATTGAAAATCATGGATTTTTGGATAAAAAAAATATGAGCATATATGAAAGAATAAACTTGGAGATGTTCTATGCAAAATAAACAAAAAAAAAAAAAAACACCATTTTAAAGTCCCCTTCGAGATTATTCTAAATATAAGCCAATTCCCCGATTAATTCTTTTATTATTATTAATATTTTATAAGCAATATCCTAAATATAGTGGTATAATGTTGTTTTCATTTTAAATGTAAAAAATGAGAAAAAACTACTAACTTTGGTTTAATTTGTTTTTGTTTGATTTATGAGTATGTAGATATATGCATATAAAAAACCTAACCCTGTGATTTAAGTTAAATTGGAATTAGGTTTCTATAATTAAGCTATTTTATAGAAAATAGTTTTTCTATCC
>NW_027297098.1:0-640 GCF_016086655.4 Lepeophtheirus salmonis | reverse complement strand
TGGTAAATTGTCTAAAGGAGTACAGGCAGTTCTTAAAAATTGTCCAGAGGAAGCCACGTCCTTTGCCAAGTTAGGGGAGTGTCGAATGAGCTAATCAGAATATTAAAAATATGTTGTCCAACTTGGATGCAAGATCAAAACAGCAACTGTTGAAGCGAGGGATTAAGATTCATTCAGCTTATGAAGAATAATGCCTTTCCTTCTGAGATTAAGAGTTGGTCTTTCAATATCATTTCTACCAGATAACATTTTTAAGATGCAGAGACTGAGGAAGAACTCGAAAATATAATAACCAGCATTCAATTAACAGGGGAGAAAAAAGTAATAGCAAGTAAGCCAATGCAAGAACTAATTTCTCCTGACATATACTACGTTTATTCAAAAGAAACCAAGGATGCCAGCGCATGTCAAAAGTACAATCAAAACGTGCACACAATGTGCGGACAATATCATCGAAGGAATCCTTGTGAAGAAGTCAAAGTTGGTGGAATTAACATTTTATGCGATGTTTGCTTCAATATTGAGAAGACCATCAATAATAAAATTGAATCAAAAGAGACCCTGGAGATGCAGATACAAAAAAGGAAAAAAACGTCCGACAAAAAAAACAAAAAGCATCCTCTTGCACCTTTGAATGCAA
>NW_027297097.1:0-523 GCF_016086655.4 Lepeophtheirus salmonis | reverse complement strand
TTAATACTTTCATCATAAAAACCGGCAATGACTCGTGGAAAATAGTAGCATTAGAGTTATTATTTTTTATTCTGAAAGCAAATTGAATATCATTTGTCTGAATTTGAAATTGGTCAAACATAAGTTTTTTGATCTTGGAATCCTTAGAAAGACCATATATGATGACTTTTCGTCTATTATTCACCCTCTCGTTTATTACGTACATAGACCAAATCTTTAGATCCTTGAGATCAGCAGAGTGTTTTATCATTTCATTTTCTATTTTATTTTGTCTCTCAGTTAAAGATGAGATAGACAATTCTAACATATAAAATTTGTTGGTGAGTGTTTAAACTTTAGCTCGTAGTTGAGATATATCCCTGATAACTAGAGCAGTTCTCTCCATGAAAGGATCCGATATTGTATGTTTTATGTGAGACATAAAGAAATCACGTTTATTAGAAGATAGAGAAGACAGATGATCATGAAGATTATTATCAGTGTCGTTATGATCACTACTTTTCCTCCCGCGCTTACCCATGAC
>NW_027297096.1:0-697 GCF_016086655.4 Lepeophtheirus salmonis | reverse complement strand
TGTATTTCGCCCCAGTACTTCACCTGTACACCCAGAGACCTGAAATGTATTTTTGGATATTAGGAGGGTTTCTCGATGGTAAGGGAAATTGCGGCCAAGAGATTTAAATTCCATCAGTTCATTTGCACAACTCGATGGCTGGTGTGTATTATAGAGCAATAGAAGGATTCCTAGGGTTTTATAAATGCAACAGTGGTAGAGTATATTTTGGGATGTTAGGAGGTTTCCTTTATACTCAGAGAAGCGGCGGCTGAGGAATTTAATTTCATTAGAGATAAAAAGTTATCTTGAGCCACCCATAGGATGCGATGTATCATTGCTTATTAGAAGAATTCGTTGGTTCCTATAAACCCAGTGTTAGTAAAGTTTTTAACTGTATTTTACCCAGTACTTCACCTGTACAATCTGAGAGCTGGGGTGTATATTGGGATATAAGAAAGGTTTTTTGATGCTCAGGAAACCTTCGGAAAATGAAATTTTACTTCAGTAGAGATAAACAGTAAGCTTGAACAACTTATTGGTCGGGGTGTATTATCGTACATTAAAAGGGTTCTTTGGATCCTAGAAATGCGGCAGTGGTATAGTTAAACTGTTTTTTGGCCCAGTACTTCAACTATACAATATGAGAACTGGGGTGTATTTTGAGATATTATAAGGGGTTTTTACTACCCAAGGAAGCGGCGATGGACAAATTTAA
>NW_027297095.1:0-4419 GCF_016086655.4 Lepeophtheirus salmonis | reverse complement strand
CTTTCCATTCTTAGTATATGTAAGGACTTCGTAATCAGTAAATATTTTGTTTAATTATTTTTCTCCCTTAGGTTTGATAATATTTTTCGGTACTTTTTCATTTATGAGTGGTTTCTTGGATCGGTAGAGTTCTTGGTAGTAATCTCGAACATGTTTTGCAATTTCAGCGGCAATGTTATTTTCTGTCCATTAACTCTTATTTTGTTCATCTTTTCTTCCATTGCTTTCCTCAAGGAGTTTTAAAGGATTAACATTATTACAATTAATTTATTTTTATTTGAAATTCTTGCAGGAACTCTTACTCCTTGCATTTTATGTTCCATAATCTCATCCAATTCATACAGTAGACCTGTATCGTTTCCTTCTTCAAATAATGACCTAATCTGAGTCTCTTTTTTCTTCCTTCATTAACTTTTCGGCTCCCGACAGATTTTAGAATTTTTTTGCACTTGTGTAAAACTTATTTAAAGCCTTCAGGTTTTTCTGTTCTGAAATAAGATCTATACATAAATTATATGTATTATAGAAGCTGACTATATCTTATTTGAACTAAAAAAGGTATCATACATTAATTAATATATATCAAGTGTCTTGTATAAAATTTAGATAAATCATACTTTACCATTGATAAGATTATCAGTTCAATGTATATAATAATTAACAACTCTTATTTCAATAAAAATTTAGAGTTTTCACTGAAGGAAAAATAATGAATGCTAGTTACCATATATTTTTTTTTCAAATTCTGTCACTCCTTTTTTGACAGTCAAGGTTAAGAGTGGATAAAAAAACTAGTTGTGTCAGTCCTCACACTTAAAAAAAAAAAAAAAAAAAAAGAATCCTAAAAATAAATTAGAAATAGAAAGTAAACAACTTTTTAACTATTAAAAGCGATTGGGTAATTAATTTACCACTATAATTATGTCTTTTGTAATCTACAAAATATTTATAAATTAAATTAAATTGATCAGTTGTACTAAGCACTTCACTTAATATTACGTTATATATGTAAAATATATATTATTTACTTGGGTGCTGCATTACTCAAGGGGCTAGATTGAATCGAGGGCTTTGTTCAATTTAAAAATATAAATTCCTAGACGAGGCAAATATTTAATAAAATAATGGTTTTCAATATAAAATTTCTATAAAAATGTTACTTTTGATTTTTGATATGCCAGGATTAATTTTTTGTCATTTCCCCCTCATTTCCAACATTTTTATTTTATTTTGAAATTAGGTGATTCAAAAAATTAATCTCTAGCCATTGTGATTTAAAATAATACATTGTTTTCATAGGAAATATCCGACTGTTCTAAAAATTTAGACGTATTAAAGATGTTCTACTTTCAGAGGCAATAAAGTACAGGGGTTATTGATTTTATCAAGTGGTAGACATTTTCTTAATTTTATTTTTCAAGTGTAAATTTTTTGGTTATTCAGGGGCATTTATTTAACCAATCATCTAAAAATAGTGTTTGGAATACCTTCTATACAATATCTGTGTGCCCTCAGCTCTAATAATTGCTTCAATATGAGCTCTAAATATCTTGAAAACCTTGAATATGTAGTAAGACTCAAGATTGGTCAACTCTTCTTGATGGCAGCCTCTGGAGACAGAACACTCTGTGGGGAATATCACTCACCATCTCCTCAGACGTGTATAGATAGAGTATTCACAGGGGTTTCCGTGTGGAGACTGAGGGCATCTACATATTGAGGTCCCAAAGGTAGGAAAAATGTCTCTCTGCATGGTCCTATCTTAGGTTACCAATAGCTTGGAGATCCATCTTGTGTTAAAAATGTTTTATCAACAAAAGTTTTCTCTGGGCCCTTATATTACTTACTTAAAAGAAGTTCGATGTAAGTATCTGCATTGAGCCACTCTGTTCTTTCCACACAAAATAGGAAGGCAAACTTTTACTCGTGATGCCCACTTGATTTTATTGTCTAAAGACATGCCTCATATAGCTGAAACAATAATAATAAGATGTTCCGTTGTAATGTAGCAGCTGTTTTACATATTCACAGTCGCATCAATGATGATTTTTCATTCATCAGAAAGATGCAAAACTTTGCCCGACGTTTTGTTGGCTTTGAGGAAATAAGAAATCTTCTTTGCTTTTTCCGACCTTCTCAGCTCACTCTGTTCAGAGTTAAGATGTTTTGTTGTCCTCCTCCTGATTTTTCACAAATGTCATTCCACATTGAAAACAATTAATGTGTACCTCTGGATAAGACCAACCCTTTATTATAGTATAGAAAAATGTATATGAACCTGCCATTCCCTGGTAGATTGCTAAATTTAACACTAGGTATAGGGAGAGTTAATCTCTTGGATACAATATTAGTTTCCTATGAGTGATAATTAGATGAAGACAAGGTTGATGGACAATATTGAACAGCTAAGTAGTGCAAAGCCTGACCACTCATTAAATTTAGGAAAAATGTATATCTTTTTTCAAATTAATCAAACTGTCATATTCTTCTGGTCTCCATCTATTTTTAAGATAAACATCTTGCTTAAGCTTGAGATGCAAAAAGCTTTCCCCTTACAGTTTATCACTTAGTTACGACATTAAAAACGTACTATGTGTAAGAAAAAAATACGAGATTTGGTTGTTTCAACAGTACTTCTATAATTATTGCAAGTAACATCAACTTTTTATTAAAATTTTGATCATGCAAATACAATATCAGCCTTTTTCACTTTGATAATATAAATGTTCAATATTTATTTCAATAATTTTATAACGAGTATGTCATTAAATCGATTATCTCTTTTTATGTATTAATACTACTCATACTGGCGATAGGCTTATAAATTAACCAGTTATTATTGGGGTCTCAGGGATCTTTGGATATTTTTTTTATGATTATAATTATCCTATTTCAGTCATATATATTATATTGTTTTAACTGTCCTTAATAATTATCACTCATTATGGTTTAAGTTAACAATTTAGTTCAATTAACATCAGCTCAATTAAAAATGATCTATATTCGAATAAACGACTATGCAATATCAGAGTAAATGAAAGATTACATATACTCTGATTTAATGCTTCTGGACCATAATGTGAAGTATTGCAATAAATGTAATTCAAAGGATTTTTTTTTCTTTCTTAAATCTTCGTGTGTATTTTATCTTAGTTCACTAACGATTAGTAAAAACACAACTTGATTTCATTTAAAACAGAAAAAAGTGCATCAGACTGTGTGGATTATGTATATTAAGAAGAATAATGCACTTGAGTGCAATATATGTATTTAGGCAAAACAAAATATTGCCAAATTATATTTACTTGTACATTTGCATCACCTGGATTTACTAATGAAGGCCTTTTAAAAGAAAAAGGTATAATGTGAGCAGGAGTGGTTTAAATACAAATTGGATGTGGAAATTTCGTAACCTTTATGTAGCGTAAATTAACAAATATAGAATATGCGGCCCATCTTTTAGGGTGGGTATCAGCGGATAGTAGTCACTTTATAAAATATTGTACTTCTAAGCTTACCTATAAGTGCATTTGAGTAATTAAAGAGAAAGTATTATCGCAGGACATGTTTAAGACTTGAATGTCAGATCATGGAAAAAGCAGTTCCAAACGTCATTTTGAAGAACCCATTTACTGACACATGAGGACAATTTAGTGGATAATATCTAAAGTGCAAGGCATAATATACACTGTGAAGCATAAGAATCAAGAACACCCTTATTGGCTCTGTAGTGATTATAGTCATTGGATCCCTCTCCATCGAAGGGAAATACTAATAAGTAGTGTTGGATTAGTTCTAGGTCTTATCGCCTAATCAGTCTTTTTTCCCCTGCCCCTTTCAGTTTTTTTATCAGTCCTATCTTTTTTACCATTCAACGGTCTTTTTGTTCTACATTCCTAGCTCTCTTTTTATTTTCTTCACTCATAGCTGGTATTGAAGAATATAAGAACTAATAAAATAATAAATAGTAGCTAGAACGTATAATAATACGTTCTAGTCTCACATTTCCTACATGCATCTTCTCTCTTGAAAGAAGTCGTGAATTATGATGTAACTTCAGCGACTCAAATGACTTAGTTAATACTAACTACGTCATTTCAGCTGTTGTCGTTTCTACAAAAGACCAATAAGAAATGGTCCTAGGACTAATAAATTTTATTATGAACGGACTGTAGTCTTTTTAGTTGTTTTTTTTGACTGATCCAATACTACTAATAAGTATTTTATGGATAGTATATGAGCTGATAATGATCTTTTCTTAAAATAGGGTCCTCCATACTAGTGTATTTAAATAGTGTTCAACAAAGCTGTAAGTCAAGTGGCAAACTAAAGCTCATATTTGTACAAATAAGTGGTTGTAGTGATACTTTGTTCGCTGGGGATGGTAAATATATTGTAATTTTACCTTTCTAGTGGGTT
>NW_027297094.1:0-877 GCF_016086655.4 Lepeophtheirus salmonis | reverse complement strand
TCAACATCAATGTATGAAGCAGTTGATTATTTCTACTGTAAATTAACAGTTTCAAATGAACCTAATACTAGGAACAGGAGTGAGAGCTGTAAAAAATATGACTTACCGGTATGCTAAAATAACAAAAAAATAAAATTAACGTAGTTAACCTTGTGTGGTATTACGCATACACACGCTCCTACATCCAATTTTGCTATGGCTGACCTCACCTACAAGTACTTCCAGGTAACATTAGAAGAAGAAAATATTACTACTTTTATCACTCTTCAAGGGAAATTTCTCTACTTACGTGCACACATGGGCATCAACGGCAGCTCCAGCGAGTCTACTATTTGCTTTGAAGTGATACTGAAAACTCCAAATTGAATCTACTCTTAAACTTTGCAGGTTAAACACTTGCAAAGGGGAAAATAATTCCATCTAAAGCTTGTATTATAGTACTTCAATTCTCCACAATTGAAAAAAAAAATTAGTAAGTGTCTCGGTCTATTGGACTTAATTTATCAACTTTCTGCATTTATACCCGATCTCGGACTGTTATCTATGTGCATTAGGTAACTATGGATCAAGACAAATTAATTTTTATATTCATCAGAACACCAAAAGTCTTCGAAACCATCAAAAACCTAACTTATCCCCATCTAGAAGGATTTTTTTTATATTGCTCCAAAAATTAACTTTTTAAACGATGCAAAATGATTGACCCAGCATTCTTACACATCCAAAAACCAAATGACTTTCATTGCATAATCGCATCCAAATCTTTTGTCATTCTTCATCCAAAATTTAATCTAATGCAGTGTGATTCATCAACAGACACACAAACTCGATCAACAACATTTTGTCTTGAATTTTTTCAATTTGAATATAACGCTAC
>NW_027297093.1:0-1918 GCF_016086655.4 Lepeophtheirus salmonis | reverse complement strand
GCAGATTCCAAGGAGAGAATCTGTGCCTCTTCCCAATGTTTGGGACAACGATTTTGTCAAATAGTTCCATTTTTTCCCGACTGGTACAAGTTTGAACAACCTACCAAAAAAAATCAGTCCCTGCGTTTGGTCAAGAGAGTGTGACAAAGAGGTGGCATAGATAGTTTGTATCGTTTACATCATGTTAAGATCGTCCGTGGAATATTGTATGGATTCATAATATGTTTAACTTTTTATGGGGTTAGTCAAGTAGAAAAGTCGTGCTGCTCGTTATACAGTACTATTAAGAAACTATTGGATCTGCAAGAATAATCATTAAGGGCCCTTCTATCAAAAGATATCAAAGCTTAAAAACTAAAAGGAAGTCGAATTTCTGTCAAAAATTAGTGTTCGGCATTATTTTTTTGTGAAATAAACGTTGCATTGAGCGTCTCTTTTTCTCCCGTAAATGTGATTGTTTTACGTCCGGCAGGACTTGTTTGCTGATGTACGGCGATAGTATTGTGGCAAAACTCAAAAGGATTTTAAATGACAATTATGACTGAAAATATAATGAAATGTGAAACCTCCAACCTTAAAGCAAAGTTTATACAAGAAGAAAGTAATTCCACGGAGTTATTTGGATTTTTCGACAGAAGTTCGACCTCCTCTTAGTGTTTAAAATTTGGGATCGTATAAGGATAGAGGACGCCGTAATGGCTATTCTTGGGCATCAAACAGTCCCTATAACTACAAAGTATTATTGTTTGTTTTTTTCTAAGGATACTAAAATTTGAAAGGAAAGTATCTCTTGAAAGAAGAAATGCATCATTTTGTTCTATTTATTTACTTCTCAGATGGCAGAAAATTCAAGGTGCAATTTCAAATATGCTTGAGATGTATTTACAAATTTCAATTCTCTTTGTAAAGAGTGTGACTATGTTAAGTTTAAAATGTCTTTATTTTAACTCAGTAAAATTTTATACAAAAATAGAAAGGGGAAAATAATAAAAGGTACTATGATGAATAGTTAATATCATCTAAACAAATCCAACTCCTACACTACTCCCCCTAGACGACAGAGTGAGTAAAGATATCGTCTAGTTAGTCATACACCATAAAAGGCATCATAAAAAAATTGATAAATAAACAAATAGATCATTCTCCAGTAGCTTCCGACCTTACCAGGTTGAAGCCCTTTTTTCTAAGGGATATGAGGTGCCATTAAGAGGTAGTCCTGTGCCATCTCCCATTTGAATGTAGATGCCCTGAAGGCAGCTGTTGTAAAGGATTGGGCTGATATCTTGAAAAATATAATAAGAAGATATGTAAGGCCTTTATGCCTATGATCGAGTTACTTTGAGATTTGTTTAAAGAAAATCTCATTGTCTTACAATTTGTTTTGTTTTTTGTGAGAGGTTAAGATTCATTTTTGTACAATTTTTCTATGAGAAATGTTGGAGAACACATCAATTGCTAAGAAAAACATTGTCCTAGTTGCCACCATGCATGGAAGATAGTGTAAATCGTCTTCCTTGAGACCCCGGTCTGCTTCTGGTTGGCCTTCTTGGACAATCCCACTGCTATCTCAATCTTTTATCATACTGTGTGCTTATGGTGGCAATTAGAGGTAATAAAATAACTTATTAAAAACAGGGTGAATGTCCTGAACACCAAAACAGGCTTCAACCGGTCGACCAATACAATGTCGCGCCGTTTACCCAAGTCTATTTTAAAACTCCTATTGGAATTAGAGAATACTTTGAATGGATAGATCGACCTGTTTTTACTAAACACATGACTCCCCTTTATGAGTGCATTTAGAAAAGTCTGGACTCGGGCTGAAGGCTGAGAAATCATTCTCCGCTGAAAATGCTTCTTATCTCTCACTCTAATGAAAAGATCACTGTCCTTCAGTGCATCAGACGAATAAACCAAC
>NW_027297092.1:0-3630 GCF_016086655.4 Lepeophtheirus salmonis | reverse complement strand
TAATATCTTTGTTATTTGTTTCTTTAAGTGCTTTATGTTCTAGCTGAAATAGACATTAGTTTTCAATTTTTTTATAAACCTTTAAAAATGGTCGATTTTGATGGATTTTTGGTCAATTTCGTCTTTAATATTTACTTAGGAATTTTCATAAATTAAGCGAAGTTGCGTTGAATATAGATTACAATAATATTCTAAAACAAACTGAATGCTTATCAGTTTTATTTCTATCAACTATTTTGAATATGGTTTGATCCTTTCTCTTTTTAAATTGACAAGATGTGTTCTTTGTCTTTAATTGTATACATTACAGAAAGCCCATTGCACAGATGGGGAATGACACTATATTCTTCTAATTTCAACGGCTTGTTTTTTGCTTTGACAATCAATAAAATCGAAGATAAGATACATGTTACATACAAAACATTATAACTTTACGACAACACTGTATGTAAATATATATTTTAGGACCCTCAAAGATAGCAATAATTATAAACATAATCAAATACAAAAATTAGAGTAATATTTGAAAAAATAAATGGACCCCTTTGAGAAAGTGTGAAGGTTGTTTATTTTTATTATGTCAATTTTGAATAGTACAAACTGAAATGAAAGATGTTTCCAACTTTTTTTTAAATTAATAAATTAATTTCAAATATAAGTTGATAAATTTGATGAAAAAAATAGTTAATACTTATTAAAAGATTTTATATAGTGTCAACTAAGATTGATAATTTAATATTAGTAAATAAAAAATTTTTAAACCAAAAAATATGGGTAACTTTTGAAATATTAATTTTTTAAAGATTAAAAATTGGTTTTTTTATTTTATTATACAAAAACTTTTTTATAATATTGTTATCCAAAATGATCCATTTCATTTTCATGTCTCTGCTTTAAGATAATACAATCAGGGGCCCATAATCTCAAATCAAGAGCAAAACAAAGTTGAAAATAATGCATATATGTTCAAAAAAACGTCAATTGAAGTTGATTGAAATTTAACTCATGAACCTTTTTTAATTTCTTTATCATATTGCAAACCAAAAATTGGACTATTAAATATCAAAAATGTGCAATTACATTTAATTTAAATTAAATTCAACGAAAAAATTAACATTTGCATTCATTTTGTTTTCTTGATGATGTATCAAATAAATTCTGACTTCACTTTAATGTAAGAAGACATCCTTCCTCTTACACCAAAGAGAAAAGGATGAAAAAGGTCCATGGTTGAATTTGATAAAAGTCCCTGTGTTCAAAGCACAACAGCTTTTAAAAAAAGGCAAGAGAGGAAGCAGGAACTTAATCATAATCTTCTTCATTGACTCTCTCTGGGCTAGTACTTTTGATGAATTAAACAATTAAATTGCTATGGATGACAATATGAAGGATGAAATGCCAATGTATACTCCAAAAGAAGCTAAAAAAAACATCGATTATTTCTGATCTCACCTGCCCTGATTGAACCACTGAAAATCAGTTTTTATATTATTAGAAGCAGGTAAATGCTGGGCCACAATGTGAAAGAATTTTCATTTAAAAAGAGAAAAAATCTGTCAAAATAGGGCAAAGTACAGACTCAAAAAAAGAAATATATTTAATATCAATGCAACGTTTAGTCGAGAAGTTCCTCTTGTCACACATTGGGACGGAAAAATGATTCCAAATCTTAATGAAGTGGAACAAAGGATCGATTATCTGTCTCAGTTTCCAGAAAAGGAATTTCTAAACTATATTGAGTGGACGGACTTTCATCTGGGACAGGAGAAGAACAAGCGAATACTGTATTTAAAGCAATTAAAGAATGGAATATAGGACACAAAATCCAAACAATGTGTTTTGACACTACAAGTTTAAATACTGGCAAGAATAATGGAACTTGTGTTACATTTCAAAAATTACTATGCAAAAAATATCTACCATTTCCTTGTTGAGACCATATATTGGAATTGTTTTCAGCTCCAAGATATTGCAAGAAGATGAAATGTATCGAGTACATAGCCCTATATAATTAATATTTCTACACGAATTAAGATCTCCCTAATTTCACATATGTACGTACTATGTCTGTATGTAGATATCAGGCCTGCTTTAATATTAATATATTTTGTGTGTATTCCAGTTAGATAAAAGCAAGGGAGGAGCTCAAAATTAGATTATATTATGTGCACAGCGAACGGAGTGTACGCTCTATAGGTGAATCATGAAATTCTTCTCGTATATTCAGGAAAAAAGTCGATGGATCTGTAGCCTTTATTTTCTTATGAAATATATTATCTAAAGAACGGAGGTTTTTCTCTCGAATATTCTCACAGAATATTTGTTCTTATAAATACTCCTTCAAGTATTGGAGAATTCATCACTATAGAAAATCTAAGCTCAGTAAACAAAACCAAAATCAAACAACAACATGTCCATAATTCTTCATCAACATCCTTCAAGAGTTCCTGTAACAATTCAAGAGACTTTATTTGGTCAGATCCCATCTCGCTTTTCAATCCTAAACCAGACTTAACAAAACTCAAAAATTCCGTAGAAGTTGTATGGTCAACTGCCTCTGGGGCAAAGAACCAGGAAGAAGTGTTCCTGCCGTACTAGAAATACTATTGAACCAAATGAAATCATGATTCGGGAGCAACAAGAATCCAAGGATACAAATGAAGCATTAAATCATTTTATAAACAAAGACAATCAAGTCATGCAAATCAAAGATGAAAAAGACAAACTAGAAATTACTTTGGATACTCAACAATTCGAGCCAGAAGAAGTACAAGTTTATGTGAAGGATGGATACATTCATGTTGAAGCGAAACATGAAGAGAGTTCAGAGAATGGAGACAAGTACTCTGCTCAACAATGGGTCAGAAGGTATGCATTACCCAAAAACACTTTACCTGAGACTGTTGTAGCTAATCTCTCATCTGATGGTCTCTTAATGATTACAGCAACAAAAAATAAGGAAACAATAGGATCCAGTCAGATCACTGTTCCTATCAGCATGAATAAAAATTAATTCATCCTTTTTCCAATTTTACTTTAGATGCATAACTAAAATGTACATAAATATGTTTATAGATCACAAAATAATTTTGTTGTTATAATGTTATAATTCCAGAAAAAATACATCAATGTTTATATTATTTACAATAAATTATTTTCACATTTTTTTTTAAATTGAACATTAATTAAAATGATCAATGTCCATATATTAATCTACATCAAGTGGGATTGCGATAAAATTTATCAAAAATAAACTTTATAGTTTGAAACTAACCCTGTAGATCAAAGCTCAACCTTTCAATATTAACACTTATCTTTTACAGACTATGTAAAAATATGTCAATGTCTACCGTTTCAAATTATGTGTACAAAAGTGAGGTACTCCATTAATACCTTTTCTCACGTTTGCTCCAGATCTTTAAATGGCAACGCATAGGATAGTGATTATAATAATATATGTATTACTGGCAAAGTATTACCCAGCGTTGCTCGAGCTATGGAGGAAGCGGGAAATCACATTGACAATGGTCAAATAAATTGATTTTATTTTAAATTATTCGGAAAATATTTCTACATACCAACAATGGGTATCTTGTATAAGTTTGTCCTCACGTTATACAATCTCTTTAA
>NW_027297091.1:0-588 GCF_016086655.4 Lepeophtheirus salmonis | reverse complement strand
TAAAGGTAAATATTATGTTTTCTTTAGTAAACAAAGTATAGGCATAGGCTGAGAAGGAGGATACCCTCACATTTTTAAATGAATAACAGGACGTCAACGCCGGCGAATGAATAAGGAGAAACATCCCTTAATAAGAATCTCACTATTCCTGATCCCTGACCTTTGAAAGTATCTAAGCCAGTCTTGGGGAATCCTACGTCGTAAATGAATATCCAAACCAATACCCCAGACTTTTAGGTTTCCGATGATGTAAGAAAACCCCACACAACACAATGTAAGTCCTCAGAATCGAACAAAAATATCAAAGATGCAACGCTAAAACTTCCTCAGTCTATAAAAATACATTGTTGTTTAACTCTCCTTAAAAGGGGAGATGATGTGTGATTGTTCTTGTTATTATTTATGTATTTATAGTACCTTCTATGTATTACTATAGTTGATAATATTGTAGAGAAAAACGCGTGCAAGGAAGAGGGGGAAAAAAGACATATGGTATCATTGTTTAAAATACTGATGTGATTATCATCTGCCTGCTTTATTATGATTTTTGAGGGTACAACGAATGTATTTATTAGCAAAATGTTTAAT
>NW_027297090.1:0-434 GCF_016086655.4 Lepeophtheirus salmonis | reverse complement strand
TAATTTGATACCTGCTCCCTGTATAAACTGTTGTAAAAAAAAAAAAAATGATGCAAAACAAAGGACTTTTCAAATTTAGAAAGATTCTATATTTTTATCTATATTAATCCACGTAATCATAAAATAAAGATATAAAAACAATATGATATATTGAAGATAAACTTATGGTCTTTGATAAAATTCCAGTAGAGTTTGAGAACAAGGTTTTTTTACCAATTGAAAAGTAGACCGAAAAACCAAAGTGTTCTAATAACTAAATTGGAAGACCACGGCAAAAATTCTAGAATGGGATATTGTCATTGAAATATTAAGAAACGAGAATATAAAATCTGCTGATTCTCAAGAAGTTGGTCTTGCAATGTCATATAAGAAAGAAGAAAAATGGCCCAAATGATTTATATGATAAAAATATTACATATTAATAAGGATTGTAG
>NW_027297089.1:0-2412 GCF_016086655.4 Lepeophtheirus salmonis | reverse complement strand
TACACTAAAATAACTTATAATTATTATAAATAAATGTTTTATTATTGTAAGTTGCACATCTACGTGTTCGAATCCATCAAAAATATGGAAACTCTACAGATATTTTTTCCATGAGGTAAGACCGAAGCCAGATAAGAAAATGGAAGAAAGATACTTATAATATGATTATTCATCTCAAGAGAGTTGATTCGACTCCTTTCTTGCGAAGGAGATTCACAGATTGCAACATTGAAGAGATCTATTCACGATGAGTAGGGAATTTCAAATACAATTAGTATTTACTTTATTTGAATTTGTACGAAGCACGGTATTAATAGAAATATTAATTATTACAAAGTATCACATCTTTATCGTTACATTGAAATAGTGAAAATTATTAAGATAATTTATTGAAGTATTATAACGTTTCTAGCTGAAGTTATAGAATATACCTTACATTTTAATTTAAAAAAATTGCATTTAAAAAATATCAATTTTGATTGATTTTTTGTCTATTTTGTTTTAATATTTATAAGGGATTTTTATAAAATAAGCTATTTAGGTTGCGGACAATCAAAGATTTTGAACATGAAGCATTTACATACTTGTTTTAATCCCAAGACATATTTAAAAAAAATTATATTAATATTTATTATTGTTGAAAAACATTAAAGAGTTTAATTTTTTTTTCACGGAATATAATTATAATCCATATTCAACAAAGACTAGCTAGCTTATTTTATAAAGATTCCTTAATAAATATTAAAACCAAATAGACCAAAAATCAATCAAAATCCACCTTTTTTAAATGCATTTTTTTTAAATGTAAGGTTTATTCTAAAACATCAGCTAGGATATAAAGCACTTGAAGAAAAAATAGAAAAGATATTCGCTTCTATGTAAGATCCTTCATTTTACTCGATATTTTATTGGTTATGTACATTTTTTATTAATTGTAATCAAGATAAATTAAAAAATATTTAATTCTTCAAATGTTGAATGTTTGTTTTATTTAATTAGACTTTCATCTATATATATATATAATTATAGTAATTTGGCCATATTATTGTTTAGAGTCATTTTTTACGCTTAACAGTGACGAAATTAAAACTAAGATTAATAAAACTGAAGTAAAAGTGTTTTGTATAATTTTTAAAGTGTTTTATTGATTCTTTCTTGTTCTAAACTAGAAGTTGATCCTTTTTTAGGCTAAAAAGTGATGAAAAACAGCATTGTTCTTTTGAACCTTATAACTTATTCATCATTCACACTGATAAGGAACATCGAAGTTTATATTATAGAAAAATATTCAATGTTTAATTTAAAAAAAATACCTATAAAAAATGCATCTCAAAGGGTTTTTGAACGATTTTGTATTTTTTAAGTGATTTTATTTTCTATTAAGGTGTACTATCAAATAAATAACATTATTTTAATATTTTTAAGGTTTCAATGTAAATTTCATGACGTTGAACCATCTAATAAATAATAATAATTAATATCATAAAATAAATTGCTGTTTACAAATTAAGATTAAATAATTATTAATTATATTTAATATATATAAATTCCCTACTCATCGTGCATTATTTCGATCTTGAAATCTCCTTTCCATAGAAGGAGTCTACTATAATTCCATATGAGGCCTGGTACTCAAATCCTGATGCAAATATGCATCAAATCTATATTTACAAATTAAATAAGAACTTACTGACTAAACAATCATTTATTACTATACAAACATAAAGAGTTAAAATTATAGGTAGAACCTAATTAGCCACCTCATCTCTTTGTTAATGAATATTCTGTGAGCATTTCTAAGAAATCCTTCCTTTGGTGGGAATTTATCAATCGATATAGGGTGCATAACAATGAACATATTCAAGTGTTAAATGTATGAAGGGATCCATTCACTTTCTTATAAAAAAAATTTATAAAATCCTTATAAAGGTTCTGACTCTTGAATATAAAACGAATATTATAAATTATGAACTACGACAATATGAAGTTATAACCATAAAACTCAAATATTTAACAATTTTAAGTTAGATGTGCTCTTAATTTGACAATTGGTAAAATATAAGACCATTCTTCGTTTATTACAACGTGAAAAAGTTGACTTCTATGTTCTCCAAAAGTTAAGACCAAAGGAAGATAGTGGGAATCGCAGGAGGATACATTTAACTTCATCTTAGATCATTAAGAGATGCTCCTATTCGGAATTCGGAATTCCACAAAAGACGACGGTATCCGAGGATGACTAACCAGACTTCATAAATTAGTTGAGTGAACTAACTCCTTTCATGAGAGGGAAATTCCAATATCGAATTAACGAAGAGATACATTCACGATGAGTAGGTAATTTAAATATGTCAAATAAATGAATACTAAAACTAAAAAAGGAGAAGGCGTACAAGAGGAGATACGACATGG
>NW_027297088.1:0-3281 GCF_016086655.4 Lepeophtheirus salmonis | reverse complement strand
AAATCAGTGACAAATACAAAAGTATTTTGGTGCACAATGTTTATCTTATTCTCAACAGTTCATTTGGGGTAAAAATTGGGTATGGACTCTTTTATATTTTATAACAAACCAATAATGACGACGACTAATAATTAAATTTATAAATAACATTATATCTTACATTAAACGACCAATCAATAGTTGATACATTATATAAATATACTATATTATAATAAATCATATGTCCAGCTGAACTCCATCTAGATTGTAGGAGAACCACTCAAATCATCTTATTAAACCAATAGACCCAATCAAACTGAAGATACACTCTATGCCACATATCCAACGCCACTCAATCCTACGAAAAAAGAGAATTAGGGGAATTTAATCAAAGGAGCTTTGCCTCCCTCATCACCAAAACTGAATCCCCTTGACTATTATGTTTAGAGCATCATTGAGAAAAAGGTATTTTCTGCCTACAACCAAAATATCGCCAACCTGAAGATATTTTTGAAGAAGCACTGGGACATTATGTCAGCGTGAAACATAATCCAATTATGCAAATGCTTAGGAAAAGAGTAAAGAAGTCTATTTCTGCAGAGGGTAGAGTTTATTTTTGTTAAGTATTACTTCTATATACGTAGCTTAGCTAATTATAATTGAAAAAATATGTAAATTAGTATTAAAAAAGTTATAAATTATTGTTTACATAATAAAAGTATCCAAGGGATGTTGAAACATAATATATACAAATAAAATTTTTGGAATCCTCATTTAATATTCCACAATCCCTTTGGACACAAAAGTTTGTGTCAAGTATCAAATTTAATTCTTCTTAAAATATTCAATGGTTGCTTACAAAATATTGTTCGAGAGAAAATCATCTCTCTTGTAAAAAGCAATAAATTTGTCTGGAAAATGAATAGTAGAATTTCCTTATCCGAGGGTCGTTTGAAAAGTATGTACAAAGTCCAAGAGATGGCACTACTAGCACGTATCAAGGTTATGTTTAGTAATTAACATCTCTTGAAAGAACAGACACCAACTTTCAGCCAGATCGGTCTATTTCTTTTTGTTTGAATCGAGGAATTGGCCGGAAAGATTATGACGACTTTCTTTTCGATTTTCAAGGAATAATCCTCATCGACTATTTAGAAAAGCGTTAAACTATTACAGGTGCATTCTCTTAATCGTATTTGGACCGTTTGAAAACCGAGCTGTAAGAACAACACCTACGATTGCCCCATAAAAAAGTCATTTTCCATCAATAAAATGCACCAGCTCACCCCTCAGCAGTTGTGGTCGCAAAATTAATGGAAAAAGGTTTCCAACTCAAAATGCCCAGAGCACTAGCAATCTCAAGCACCTTCATTCTTAAGTCCCCATCAATATATCATTGATTTTATCAATGATTTCTGGAGTAGTAGCTTTAACAGGATGTCCGGAAGGTTTTGCGTCACTTGTGCCCATATGGCCACTCGAAAATTTTGAAACCACTTATAAACTGTTCGAATTGAAGGTGCAGAGTCTCCATAATGTTTATCAACCTTTTTTTTCGTCTCCTGCAGCGTTTTGCCTTTCATAAAGTAATGTTTAATCAACAAACGAAATTATTTTTCGTTCATTTTTTGAAAATCACTCCCCTTCCTCGATTCAAACGAATGCCAAACAGAGAGAAATAATTTATAAAGTTGTTTTCGATTTAATATCAATATTATGCTTTATTTTATTTTTATAGTTAGATATAAAAGTTCAGCACTTTCGGTATGAAAACAATAAGTAGCAAGCAAAAATTGTCATGCTAACCCTGACAATTTGAAAAATATTTAAAAAGAGAGCATTGTAGCGTTTCATGAAATGAACTGCAAGCAGCTGTGAGAGGAAAGAAATACACACAAACTCTACTCATCTGTATCTAGAAAGAACATAGAGTAGAATTGAGGATCGACACTTCTCTGACAAAGATGTTGGTCGTTTTACAAGGTATAACTATTTTTATAATGAATGAAACTCAAAGTAATATATGTTTTTAAACTATGATTATATTTTCTATTATTATGCAGCTATAATTTGTGTGATTTTCTTTACTCATGTTTGTAAAACCAAAAAACTTTATATAAAAATTTCAAGTCATAAAATGCGAGGAAGAAACATTAAAGTATGTATGAACATGGATTCCTTAGCATATGAATAAACTATTCACTTTTAAAATCACACAACCCCTCTATTATAACCATTACCGTTTTGATTCATTAAGTTATATTATTTATTGTCAATTAGTTAAAAATAAAAATATAATTTGTATAGAAGGTATAATTCCTAGACGTAAAATATAGGTTCAAATGTGTGGTTCCTTGTTACCACACAAGTAAAAACATCCAGTCAGAAGCTCAGAGATAATAAAATAAAAATTTCTTCCCATAAATTTCCAACATCAAACATAAAATTATTAATAAACGGAAATTAGGTATACCAATTATAATTTACTTATAAAAATTCTATACTTATATTTATTCTATTAATATCTGATGAGTTTTTATAATCAATTATTATTGTTAATAGAAAGTAAATCAGTTGATAGCTACAAAAGTTGTTTTTCTCTCTTCATTTTAAAATATGAAGATTTTGAATCAGAACCTAGATGGACAAATGGAAACTAAAAAGACGTATCTTAAGAAAAAATGCAATAACATCTTTAGGATTAAAAACAGGAGTAACAATTAAACAAAGGACTGCAAATCAGACAATTTCTTTAGTTCTTTTATGCCCATAATACCCAATACATTTTTCAATATAATGATTATAAACTTTTAGTAGCACATAAATGAAAAAAAAAAGAAATGCCTCTTCAATCTAGAAAAATAATAACTCCTCATCCCATCGAAAAATAATAAAGTTAAAATCTATGAACTGATTTACTATTAGGTATCAATGTTTATAATAAATATGATACAATTTTCAAATAAAAATAATAATTATAGAATTGAAAAAGAAATTATAAGTGTATTCCGACATGTTATTTTATAGGTGAATTATTCTACATCGGTTGATCATTCAATAATGTAATCATAAGTTATTCCAATTGAAGACAGTTCATAGCAGTTATATCTAAAAATAATGCAATAGATAAATATCAGGAAGCAAATGTTTGAATTTGCTGTCACAATAAATTATCAAAATCAATTTGAAATTAAAGAAATATGAACCCAACTTCGTTATGTGCCTTGTCTTCAGTTTGAGTAGTGGCGGTAATAATGATTTTTACATTAAAATAAGTCAAGAGATAGACTAATTCATACTTC
>NW_027297087.1:0-5807 GCF_016086655.4 Lepeophtheirus salmonis | reverse complement strand
ATAATTGACTTTTTCATCATTTTACATCATAAAAAAGGAAATATATCAAGCTTAGAACTAGCTAAAGAATCAATAACAACACTGTTATAATGATAAAAAATACTTTTATATAAGTTTTATAAAACCTACTTTGAATTTGTTGATTGTTTTAATGGTAAAAATGACTCTGGATGATAATATGTAGTGCTGAATTAACATAATCCCAGATATTTCAAAAATTCAGACGACTGAGAGAAAAACTGAGATGAGCAGGTAGATTGTGGCTCAAACATAAATAATTTTTTGGGGTTGAATTTAATAGTACAATATTCTATGTCCCAAGTGTATGTAATTTAAACAAAGCTATTTGTAAAGTTCACACTAGATGATGGAATGTAAGATATAGAGGACACTATGTTTTTTATGTCAAATATTTATCATGACCCAAAAATTGTTAACTATATGTGGATTTTAGAATAAAATAATGATATTTTACATACAGGGTCATACACTACAATTGGAAAAAGCTTTGAAATAATCCAGATCCTAAACAAATTCATTTCACCGAATTTTGCTTCAAAAAAGCATAGAATTTATGAGTACATTAATTTTTAATATGATAAAAAGTAATCATTTAACATATTTTTTTAATCTTGTATAAACGGTCCCTGAGTTAATCCTTATAAATTATCCTAAAATTTATTATGTGGCTAATGGTGTGTCTCCACATGATTTTAATCAAGGCTGTCATGCAGCTTTGGATTCCGTGTGAAATAACCCCGTTCGTGTACTTTGCAACGTAGAGCATTTCCTGGAACTTGGAAATAATGTTCTTTATTTTGATATTTTGAGACAGTAATAAAAATGAAAGTGACGAGACGACAAACCAATCCAGCTGGGTGATAATCACTCCGAAGTAGGGCGCTCTATGTCCTCCACCATTCTCAACATAGATATGCTCATTTGGCAAAAGTAAAAGACATAAATGATGACTCTGTCTCCTTCTGATAGAATGAACACTTTCTATCCTCCAGACTAGCATTAAATTTTTTGGTAAAAGTGAGAACACTGCTAACCTATACTGATATCACTTGTTGTGATAATCGCAGAAGGAGTTGTTCAAATTATTAATGGGTCTACTTTTTTTATGTCTCTTTTTAGGTCCAGTCTAATAATTATTCTCTGAAATAAATTGGAGGGGTGTTCCACTGCATTGCCGTTGGAGAAGCCTTTTCTTATTATTTTATTAGAGAACGAAGTCACATAATGAAAAAATTTCAAAACTGTACCAGGTCGTATGATACTATTTCGTCTTATTTACATTTTAACTTATTTTTACCTTTACATGTTAACATTTGCAATTATTTAAACTTATTAAGCACAAACAATTGTATCCATTTTAGTTCATTAATAAAATATTTAATTTTCCATCAACGAGGCAAGGTTGGTTCAAATTGCTTAATCCGAATCAACTACACCAATTTGAAACTTTTGAAACACGAAAAATCAAATAGCCCCGATTAAAACACTCTACTATAATTAAATCGGGAGTCATTGGCGTTCAAAAAGAATTTGAACAAACTACTTAATGAATGATCGTGTTTATCCATCTCGAAAAAAGAACGTTACTGAAAAAATAATGTCATGCTAATAAAAAACTCAACCGTTATGCACTTATATGGAATCTCGACGAGATCAAAGTGTGTTCCAATCCTAGTGAACGGCCCTTTATGTACGATATCAACATGAACTCGGTCTTGCACAAATGTCTGAAAAATTTCATCTTTTTAAAAAACTCCATTATATTGTTTGCATGTCTTAGTTTTGATAAACAAAATATAATTAATGAAGAATCAAAAATACTCATTAATTAAATATAACTAACTTCAATCCCTATATAAATTGTAAATAATTTCAATGTATTAATTATAATTTCAATTAATAAAATAAATAAACCAAACTGGTTTTCTGAATTTGAGTAATTAAATTGAGAGTCCTTTAGTTTTATTAAAACTTCAAACAAACGCTGTATACAGGCCTGTGGCTACAAAGGGTATTTCTTCATACATGTACTTATTGGTCTAATTGAGTAAAAAAGTTAACGATATTCCTATAAAAAGAAAAAAAAATTAATCAAATCTTTTACAATTTTATTTTCTTTTAATGATCATTCGTTTGATTTTTATCATTTCTATATAATTTTAATTTCTAAATTAAATAAATAAAATAGCTATAGCTATTATTTTATTTATGGACTTATAGGTCTTAATACACCTGAACACTTATTTAATTTACATATAAGTGTATAAAATAAAGAAAATAGTTTGATTGGGATATCAGTAGTTCAAATTCCCTAACAGCATGAGGTCAACAATTGCTTCACTTTTTATCTGTAGTACATTTTGTGTTGCTCAAGGAAATATCGCAGGTAATGTAACAAAGCAACTTTGTTTAAAATAACGCCTTGCACATTTTTTTACAGAAAGTATTTGTAAAGATAGGAATTCAACAGAATGCCAAATTTTTGTAAAAGAATATCCATTATATTGCTTTAAACCATCCAATCACCATCCATGTGCAGAATCCTGTGGAGTTTGTAAAGGTATACAACATTTTTCAACAAAACTCATTAATTCAGTATTTATTTTCATAGCCAAATGTAAAGACTATCATTCTGCTTGTATGAGAGATGCTAAGATAATTTGTTTTGATGGGAGAGATTATCATTGTCCAAAAATGTGTGGTAATTGCAATGGTAAATACATAAAATACATAATTTGGAATAAAATATAATAATTTTCAATTTTAGTGTGTGAGGATCTAGTCCATTCTTCTCTTTGTCGAAAAAGCCAGGATCGTTGTAAAGAAGATCCTAATATTAGATATTCCTGCAGAAAAACATGTAAAATCTGCAGTAAGAAAAAATAATTATAAACCTATGTATGATTGACTATTGTAATATTATTTTTCAGGTGATGATCAACTTTGTAATGATGCAATGCCAGACGTTGCATATAGTTGTTCTTTGTTTGAACAAAAGGATATTGTATTCATCCAATGTATTCAGAAACAATGAAAAAAATGTGTCGTAAAACGTGCTGGTTAAAGTTACAACAATAACTTCTTTATATTCATATACCCTGGTTGTTATGCTATCCTTTGTTGTGAAAATTGTCTAAATCGTTCTGAGTGTAAATAAAACAGAAAAGTATAATTTAGCAGTTATATATGGCAGAAATATTTGCTGATTAGTGTTGAATCGGTCTTTGGACTGATTTCTAATCAATCTCCCCCCTCCTTGCAGTTTTCTTACCGGTCCGGTCCCTTTTACCATTCAATCACCCTAAGGACTGGTTAGTTGATCCTTCATTCTTACGTTCCTAGCTATCTTTTATTTTCTTCACTTCTACCAAGAATTGAAGATTATAAATACCAAGATTAATAAAAATACAAGGTTATACCATAGCACTTTTCCAACTGATGTTTGACATCTACTACGGGTTTAAAAAGTGACGTCATAGAGAAGGGAAGAACATACTCGTATAAAATCAAAGAAAACAAAAAGTGTTATAAGTTATTTATGTAAGCAAGTTTACATTGCCTATTTTAAAAACCATTGGACAATCTAAATAAATCTTGACACCACACAAAGAGTTTAATTTTTGTTGGCTATTATTAAGTCAATGAACCATGGGAAAACGTAATTTAATGTCGTTTGGTGTAAACACAGCTTGGTGATAACAAACAGATAACTCTCCTGATTTTCCTTTCAGAGGAGTAAATTTTTTTGGGTTTATCAAGGAGACCTATCACTCATTTTGATGACATTATGGTAACATATATGAACTTTCTCTAGAAAGTCATGGCGATGATGAAAATAGAAGTGATCCAGACCTTAAAGTTTTGGAGGATGCATATTGTATAATAGAAATATATTCATTTATTAAAATATCTATACTCCTTTCAAAACTATAATTTGTGTTGTTGTTCGTTTATATCAGATATTCTTGGTTTAATATAAAAATTTTGTTTTTCCTATTAACTCAAAATATAGTTACATAAGTTGATTTACACAAAAGATTATCATACTTTTATTCTTTAACTGAAATATAAAAATAAAAACTTAAATATTGTATATTATTTAAAAACGTTACAACTATTACAATATCAGTTTTTTTATCCTTCCTTAGTGACATTTAATAAATGTTGTTCCAATAAAATTTGAGATATATTTATATACGCAAAATAAAATATTTGCCATCCAAATTATAGCAAAGATTATTGAGCAGTGAGTAATGTGAGATCTGGAAATTATTTGATGTACGAGTGTTCTAGATGACAAGTGTTCCATTTCTATTTGGATAACAAGTGAAAGAAAGTTTGCCTATAGTACAAACTCTATTTTCTTTTAATTAATAAACTAATATGAAAACCAGTTAGCTTTTTGTCGCAAGGTATTTCAATTATTTCCATGCAGTAATGATTGTAGAAGAGGTGGAATAAATCCAAATACTTGAATATTTTCAATGTATCTTCAAAAATAAATATTTTAGACTTAGACAAGTACACTATTAGATAGAAACTCAAACAAATTCACCTTTACTCATGTTTCTATGTAGAAATACAAATTAGGTGTTTGTTTTAGCTTAACCAGTTTTTTAGTTGGATAACAGAAGAGTCTTATTCTGAACTGTTGTTATTATTATTTAATTCCTGAGGAGTTAACTTCCTTTTCTACTGCATTCAATTATATCCAAAAGCTGATTGAACATTCGTGTGTCCTCAAAAAGACGTAGAGTAACCTTGAAGATTTGCAGCAGAGTTTAATTGCAAGTCCTTATTGGACTTGGAATATATTGAAATCGATCAGTGTAATTATAGTTTAGCTAATTTTATATAAACTAATGAAACGTCATGGCAACTACTAAGCTGCACTCCTCCAAACAATCTTTTAATCGTCAAGATTACCACGTTAATTTTTTTAAATTCACATACCAAAATACATACGATTTGCAACCCAATATATGAAATATATATATATATATATATAGGGAAATATGAAAGACTAAACCTAATAAAAAATAAATTTTACAAGGAGAGCATTGAAGCTATTAGATGACTGGCTATTTTAATGACATTTTGTTAAATATCTTTTGTGATTTTTTTATAGACTGTTTAGGGCTTTTTGGTTTGGTCTTATAAATTTTTGTTGTAAAACTTGTGATTTTAGTATAGAAAAAATATATGTAACCTTAGGGGTATATGTACCACGGGTTGCAGCATTTATTGGGGTTTCCGTGGCTTTAGAAAGGGTGGATATCCCATCAATGTACCCTTAAGGTTAGTCATAATAAATAAATATATAAATATATTCACTCCTCAACAAAGAATAATTGTTATTCTCCATCTTTAATTTTCACAATCGTACGAAGTTATTCTATATTTTCAATAAAATGCTATCCATTCGATGAATTAAAGAATAATGATAACAGATATGGAAATTTTAAAATTTTTATTCATATTGACAACATGCGAGTTGTATATAACTTTTACAACTTTATTTGCATTAATTTGTAATGACATACAACTATCAAAAGCTTATTATTAGAAAATATAATTATGTTAGTAAGTATTGAGAAAGGTTTGGTGAAAGACTTACAAAAATAGTTGCGCGGACTAAAGTGAATCTCTTTGTCCAAGAAAACAGTACACATTTGGTTTTCTACTTAAATATAATTACTTACATATGGTATATACAGTAGGGTCTTCCCGTAGTTACTAATTGTAGGCATGCTGTCTTCCACTACTTTATTAATGTATTTTTATAA
>NW_027297086.1:0-4129 GCF_016086655.4 Lepeophtheirus salmonis | reverse complement strand
AACTTTAACTTAAAAAAGAGCATAATTTATCCCTATCTTCAACACCTAGGGCTTAAAACAGCTTTGAACCTTAAAAATAGCCTAAAATAACAAAAGATGTAAGGGCTTTTTCTGAAGGCCACTAGGCTCTGAGAGAAAAAATAAGACCATATTTGGAATCAGAGTATCAAACTGTACTAAGTTTAGCATATGCTCTTTTTGTGCATAAAAAAAAGTGTGATTTTGTTGGAGAGTGTTTTTAATGTATACCTATCAATTTATAAGTGTGAATAATTTTAGATTACAAGAAAGTTTACCTCTCTTTTTCACACTAAAGCAAGTTCATCCCTAGACAAACTCATAAGGAAGCAAGTTCATCTCGAGGAAAGTTCATGCTGAAGCAAGTTCATGACGAGGAAAAACTAAATTTTTAAACAATACTAGAACGTACTCGTAACATATATTTTCATTTCGAATTATTTTATTAATGGTGCTAATAACTCCATATTTTTTAAACGTGTCAATAGACAACCTAATAATTGGAATTATGTTCCTCCTTTGAAAATAATGAAGATAAAAACTCTCTTATCCTCATCTTAATTCCCTTTTAAATTCTTATTTAATATACGTTCTCCCCTTTTCAGCTTGTACAATAATTCGTTTTTGAATTTTGAATTTTTTGGTGCATTTTCGAATCAACAACCTATATCTTAAGAAACTTTGAGATAAGGGAAATCGACCTTGTTTTAGAAAAAAAATCATCTTATAAGCGACAAAACAAACTTATGCGTTTTTATTAGTGGACAAACAAACAAACTTATATACATACAACTATAATATTGTATAATAGTAGACTCGGATGTACCCCTATAATATATTTTAGTACGAATTATTTTATTATACACATACCATGAATACTAATACAAACTTGCTAAATAGAAAATATGTTGCAATCAGTGGTTAAGGGTTAAATAAAGTGTTTTTTAAACATGAGTTCTAACAAACTAGGAACTTATTTCCTAGGCTAATGAGTATAGAATTTGATTATTAAATTTTGGTATTAAAAAGTAAAATGAAATGATAGTTGATTTTTTATAAAGATATATTTCAAATATATATATTGTTGGGAATGAATTTTTGTGTTTAGACCTTGTGTTTGAACTTGTCTTATCATTGAACTTTCCATAACTTTCCTATCAATAAACTTACTTTGGGATGAATTTCCTGTGGGATGAGCTCGTCTTGGACCAAAATAGTTAGGTGAAATTTCCTGGGAGGAAAAATTCCATGGAACTTTCAATACACGCTCATTTTATCAGATTTTGTATGACTTAACCCGCCGAATTTTAACAATACATATCGAAATATATCTTCTACTTTTCCCTAATATTTAAAGATTTTAGCAGATAGTAGTTTTCCACAAAATGTATTTGAATGTAAACCGTAAAATGATGCAACTGTACTCATATCCTGGGCAGTTGTAATAGTTCAAGTTAAAAATTAAGAAAAATAGGCTAGACTAAATTATTTGAAGAATAAATAGCACTATTTTATAAGATATATTAAGATTTATCATATATAATTAAAATAATATATGTCTGTTTTTGTGTGTACGTGTCGCTAAGAAAAACAGTGTCAAAACGCATTTATTTCAAAAAGGGAGACAAATACAGATTTTAAACATAAAATAAAAGTTTCTTAAAATTCTGTGTTACGTAAATAGAAAAATGTTTCATTCTGATCAGTTAAATTCTTGGGCTCTCGAATGCAAGTTTTTTTCCCGCTAATAAGTTGATTTTTTTCATAAAAGAAGATTGATTCCCCTTGTCTTCAAATTTTTTAAAGGTATTATCTGAATACGTACATAATAGGAAAGAGGTGATTAGCATGTTAATATTTCTATGTATCTTCAATCTTTATTATGGTTGAAGAATGAACATGGCAAACTAGCAATGCCAATGACAATAAATAAATACCAAGGTCAAACATTTGAAAAAAGTGCTTTTTATTTTCTAAAATCAGTGTTTTGACTTGTATATTTTCACATGGATATCCAGACCGAAACCCCAAAGAAAGAATGTATGGTACTTTTAAGAGTGTCATAAGGGGGTGCAGGTTTGACAAATATTAACATCAAAGGACAGAAAACAACAAAAATGTTGTAAGAAGGTTTTACAATACACCTATCATATAATTTTAGTTTATAATAGATTGTTTTACTTTTGAATTTTAACATAAATAAGCTAAATTTGAATAAATCTGTTTAATTGCCTATCTTTAAGATAGTGTGTTCATGTTATTTTACTATTATTATAACTAAAGAAGCATTCTTATTTTGTAAAAAAAATAACTAAGTAAGGATTATTTTGATCACTATTTTATAAAACCTAACATAAAATGATTTTTTTTTTTTTTGATTTTTTAATGTTTCTTCTATTGGTTTAAATGGAGATGCACTGATGAAGCATAAGTAAACATTATAGTATTATAATTACTCCATCTAACCTCGAAATCTTTTGGTGAAATACATATAGTATATTTCTTTCTCTAGGAATCACGGGGGCGCAAACATACACATATCAAGTTAAAGAAAATAACTCACGCATACTGCATAATGAAAAAAAAAAAATCGTCATCGAATAAAAGACTATTCTCCCCAGTAAAATGATCAAGGTGCATAGTGGATCCAAAATACTGTAATAAATGTTTAAATTTATAGTACTCAACAACTTTTGAGGTACAATTGTAATTTTTTTGGATAAATACGTAATTATAACGTTAATTGTCAACAAAGTTTGAATAAAACATTTATTTGTGAGCCTTCATTTAGAAAGCAAACGTGAGGGACAATTCAAACGATGTAACGAAATTACCTTTTATAAATAAAAAGGAGGCCTACAACTTTCTTTTCTCTTTTATTAAATAATAATAATATCGTTGGACTTGATAAGACATACTTTTAGTAAGCCAAATCTTACAACGAGATCGATTCAGATCTAAGTTGGAGAGGATTTGTTAAAATTATAATTGTCTGAGACCCGTCCAGGATTTCAGACTGAAATACAAAGCAAGAAAATATATAAATTACTAAGGAAGGATATCAAATATGGGGATAGTTGCAACACTTGTTACAACTGCCCTACTGAGCCTTACTGTGTGTCCTGAGTTGGGTATAATGGGAATGCACATCGATGTTTGTCATACTTACTATGATCATTCTCGAGAATTGGGCTTCTTGTTCAGAATTTCTACAAACTAAACCTTGGGTTGATTGGCCATTGAATATCAATGAAAGTATTAAGGAGCACTTTTTCCGTGACCAAACTGAACGTTATGAACTTTTTAAGTTATCATTTTCCGTTGATTAATTTTAAGATTTTAATCGTCTTATTTTCTATTATAAGGCACATCATGTAACTTTCATAGCACAAATATATTTACATCTTTTGATCCGGATCAATAACTTCCAAATGGATAAGAAAATTGTCTTTTAATCACAATAATAAAATAGAAGTGCTTCTTAGCTGAATGTTTAATTTGCAAAGTAAACATTTGAAAAAAGGAAATTAAAAAATATGGAAATTGCACATTGTAAAAAAAACATGACAAAAAACCGTGCTTGAAAATATTTGTACAAAATATATTTAATCTAAATAAGCAAGATTATTCTTGATTGAGGTTTTTGTTCTCTATCTCTTATATTCACAATAATTGGTTATGGTTACGGTTCTATTACAAAAGTATATGTTTATATTTATGTTATACTCGTATAATTAATTATAGTTGTTAACAAAAACCATATATTATTTTGTTTTATTTATAAATAATTTTGTTTTAATGTTAATATTATCTAAATATATTGAGATTTAAATAAATAATTTTATTGTGTATTTCAGTCTAAATAAATTTAGCTCTAAAAATAAACTAGCAATCCTTATTTCTTACATTCCTTTCCATAATATTTTATTATGGACATCGAAACCAAACGTGACCATTATTTACTGTTGAAATTTTATCTATATACTTTATTAACTAATTGATAATAATAAAATAATTATCTTTTTCAAACAAGCAGCTAAATCATTTTAATAAGGAATATAGGGTGTCCACGATAAATTGGAACTATCTTAAAATTCAACCTGCTTGATAA
>NW_027297085.1:0-3874 GCF_016086655.4 Lepeophtheirus salmonis | reverse complement strand
TGATGCTAAATATTTTTTTTATGTACATATAAATGCTTTCATAAATATTTTTGTATTATTTACATCTTTACATTTAAAACTTAAATTCATTTGTGAGAGTAAGAGAAAACGAGTAAAGATTCTTATTCAAAATACAAAATTCTCATTTTTGAGTCTGCAGCGAAAATTTGCTTTTCATTCAATTAATAATTATTGACTTTATGAAATAGATGACAACAATAAAGAACATTTTTGGGGAGTTTTTGGGGCTATCAAATAAGATCCTTTAATTTTTCTGAACTTTTTTCTATTTTTAAACAAAGATAACTCGAGCTATAAGCAGGATACATAACATTATACAAATATTTAACATTTGGCTTTGAAATATGTTCACATTATTTATACCTATCTTCAACATCAAGCAAAACAAACCAAAAACAATTGGCTTTTTTCTAAAGGCCATGAGTCCAACCGAGAAAAAATTAGGCCATATTTGGAATCAGAAGATCAAAGACTTCTAAGTTGAGCATATGCTGTTATTGTACCATTTTTGCTGTTGAACAATGTAATTAGCCGTTGGATTTGCATTTTCTGAGCTTAAAATTCACTCGACTTGGACTTGAAGGCTAAGACTCGAGACTTGACTTGAAATCTATATTATACTGGACTTCAGACCATTAAAAAAATAATCTAGTCGTTATAATTTTCTAAGAGGCACATACAAAGGACTTTTCAAGGCATATACAATTTTTATGTTAGCGAGGTAATGCGTGCTCAGTTCTCACATTAAAAAAAGAATAATCCGAGAAATCAAAAGGAAATACAAAGGAACAACTTTTAAGCAAAATATTTCAGGGGTGTCCGCAGGGGGTGGGTTGGAAGGCCTACCTCCAAAATTAAGGAATTTTTGTTTTTACTAGAAAAAGTAATATTTGAAAAAAAAAAAATCAAAAGATTTAATATTTGAAATTTAATTTTGTATAAATAGTTGTGGATTTTGAAATTTTTTCCAAAATTTAATTTTGATTGTTTTTTTTTTCCAAAGAAATCCAAAAAATCATTCCCCGCCCCCAAATATAATCATGTGGACGCCCTTGGAGTTAATTAGATGTCTAAACAGTAATTAAAAATTTCTTAATATACGAATAAATCCTAAACAAGACATTCTTTAAATAAGCAAGGAATTGCATATAATCAATTTGAATGTGATTGGAGATTGGGGGTAGATTAATTGAGATCTATAAAACCATTATTATAAATCTCCGGTATATGATATCCCAGAAAGAAGATTTGTAAAGACACTAACATATTTCCCTTCTTATCTTATTTTATTCCTTTCTACGGAGTATTTGATAAATAGAGACACATAATCTCGAGAAATTTTTGTCTCAAAAAATGTACAATCATATTAGCAGTTTGTTTTAATAGATTGTTGGCTAAAAAAAGGGTACTGTTGATTTTCTACAAGAATATTAATACATAACTGAGGGATAGGAAAATAGTTGGAGTCCCAGTGAGCATAAAATCATGCTTAAGAAGGTGTCATAAATAGAGTTGTGAGAAATGTTGTTGTTAGAGTTTAGTTTTAAGAAATAAACACCGGTATTTGTACTTTAATTTATTTATCAGTATTGTCCATTATTTATTGTGAATAAAAAGTATCTTACAGAACGACACAGTGGAGCCAAATATTTATTGTAGACAGACTCATTCAAAAAAGGTTGCAACCCTATTAATAAAAAAATATGATAACCCTCATGACACTATCTTATATTTGAAGCATAAACAGTTAAATTATAACCCTTGTTTATTTGTATCCTACATTACTTCCCTGGGATGTTTATTTACCATACAGACGGAAATATCCTTATAATATCTTGTTGATATTATATTTGTGCTCGATTTTAAATGCTAAAGAAATTCCCAAACAATTAGATTTGAAGGCAATAGTTAACAATATTGCTTGTGGTGCTTTTGTTCTTGATTTTAGTGATGCCAATATTTTCTATATTTATTCGACAATGATGGAGACATTTGAATTTTTCGACAGGAATTAAGACCTCCCTCTACTTTAATCTTATATTTTTCCGATGATTTTTCTGGATACAATATTGCATAGATGGTTAATGTTGGCTACATGAAATTTCGTCAAATGATAGTTGAAACATTTTACTAGGCTTGCAAGCTAATAACAAAATTTAAAAAAAAAATCATTTGTCTTAGATAATGCCAGAGAATAATATAGTGACACCATCTGCCGTATTATAAAAACACATATTTCACAAAGGGCATTGTAGTGGAATAACGGGAAAAAATATTCTCTTGAACTCAATGTGCGTAGGTTCGCGTCTCGATTGTTTCTAGAGAAGGAAAAATACTTAATGTATGTGGACTTCAAAGACAATTTATAGGTCAGATGGAGTAATTGTAATAAATACTATAATCTTTACTCATCCTTAATCAATGCAACTAAATGCAATGGCCATTTAAAAGAACATTAAAAATAAAATAAAAAAAATGTATGCTAAAGTTACTATTTCAATCTTGAACTTTATAGAAAAAACTTTCCTCTCCTCGAAAAACAAAACAAAAAAAAAATACTTGAAGCGGCCTCTCTGTTGTTAGTTCTACTTATTTTTATAAAAAAAATATACTTTTTTTGTTCCTTAATCAAGCCATGCCTTAATATTATTGAAAAATAATTGAAGAGGGTTCAAACAAACAATTACATTATATTCATATTTAGGTACTTAAAATACATAAATATTAGTGTTGAGACTCGGTCCAAGACTAAATTCGGTCTTCATATTTTTTCTAAATCCATTTGGACCGATTTTTCGGTCCAAATGGATCTTTGGGTCAGTTTTCTCCCCTATCCCCCTGATTTATGAGTTGTATAAATATGCAACGTATTTAACTACTACATACATGACAATGCTCACAATTTGGCAATGTATATGACGTTATCAACATTTCATCTATAGAATCTTTTTATACCAAATTTTGAAAAAAAAGACCTATTGGGACAGATTTTTACTTTGGAACCAATCTACCCCAAATTTTTCTTTGAAATATAATAATACTTAATTTATTATATTTCTACTGTATCCAATTTGTGGGGAGGGTACTTCCTTAGTTTCAGAAATATTACCAAATTCTGGAACTATTTATTGAGGTTTCAAAGAAAAGAAGGGGCATGCCCTAATCTTACTCACCTCTTAACTCATGGGGTGAAAAGTTTGATCAAAATTGGCTGAGTCCTCATACAACTTTTCAAACCATTACTTAGATTGAATAGTATTTTTTAGCATCAAGAAGTAGTTTAAAATTTAAACAATCATTTGTTTTTGAGTCATTGTTACAATAAAATAACAATAAATAATAGCGTCACACTTAGTACAATAACTCACAAACTAAAGAAACCGATTGTCATGAAATTTTGACAGCTGTCTTTTGGTTGCGTGCACTAACGAAAAATGAGGTGAACTAAAAAAAAACCGCCATCTATGTTTGAAACCTGGGAATTTTCAGACACTGTGTTATGTATCAACTATTAAAGAGCAAATAAAGTTTGAGATTGTTTAAATATTCATTTTAATGTTGGGGTAGCTACTCACTTTAGGATTTGAAGGGAAGATTGGAGGATTTAAAATAAATAAATTATGTTCCATGTATTTAGATATTATGATTGGATTGGTCAAAAAGATTTTAAACTTTTGTTGTCCGCCAAAAATCTATTTATTGTTATATATCCTAGTCCCTAGTATATAATATTTAACAATAAATTGTTAAATATTATTTAGTTAAGTATTCACATCTGGTATTAATAATACATTATTCATAACCTTTTTAAAGAGAAGTTGCTTTTATTTGATAATAGAAACTTACATTCTAT
>NW_027297084.1:0-600 GCF_016086655.4 Lepeophtheirus salmonis | reverse complement strand
TTTATTAATATGTAGAACTAATAACTGAAAAAATGGAGTACATACCCATGGTTAAAACAATTCTAAGGATCCATACCAATCTAATAACTAATATCATGATTAGTTATTTTTTGACTCAGTCAATAAAAAAAATAATTTTGTTCAATTTAAAACGTTCTTAATACTTCAACATTCAAACAAAAGATATATTAACATAAAAATTAAATGTACAGTTTCGACTTCCACTTAGAACTGAACAGATGCTAATAAAAATTGACATATGTGTACCTACAAATGGAAATAAAAACGTCACAACTTCAATACTATAGTGAATGTTAAAAAAAAATTAAAAAACATGAATATGGTAGTTTAACAATTTGGGATTCGGGTTGTATATGGATAGTTGACATACTTTTTACAGATGGTTCAATTATTAAGAGCTGGTTTCACTATCATCGCGTTACCTCGCTCAAACAAAAAATAAATGGTGCATTTTGATGCCAGTCGTAAATAATTAAGCTTCTTATTCTTCTAATCAGTTCTCTGAACGCTGATTGGTTGAATTATAATTAGCTCTTGTTACGGTGTGATCAGTTCTTAACAGTTATTGAATAAGGAGCC
>NW_027297083.1:0-572 GCF_016086655.4 Lepeophtheirus salmonis | reverse complement strand
ACTAAATCAAAGTAAAAGGCAAAGAAAAAATAAGCTGGAAAAATAGGAAAAAACACACACTTGAAAAAACAGTCCGGTTCATTTATTTTACAAGCACATTTGTTATTTTGAAATAATCAAAACAAATTCGATGCAGTTAATCTAATTTCAGCCTAACTCATTGACTTGTAATCTTAGAAATGGAATCAAAACAGAAAAAAAGAAAAAGGCAACTTTAATCTTATTTTACCTTCATGTTAAAGTACAACATGACATACAGAAGATGTTTTTGATTTTTGTACATCCTTGGTAGAAACTCATTGTTAATGGAGATTTTGGCCTCTTTGCTTGTTTTAAAACCATTTTATTCCCCCATTATTTTTTTAGTTTTGAATAATATGCTTACCTTTTGCTACTTTCCTACAAGCCTAATTAGATGATGGTCTTACCTTGTATTTCTATTAACCTAGGAATTATAAGATTAAAACAGTTAAAATTTTAATAATTACGTCAAGTAAATTTTGAATTCTTTTTTTAATATTAAATCTATTTTGTGTCAATTGATGTGTTGAGGACCTTCTGAAATGTAGGAT
>NW_027297082.1:0-431 GCF_016086655.4 Lepeophtheirus salmonis | reverse complement strand
GGAATTTTGAGAAACTTCTTTTATTGATTCCTGATAATTTTTTGGGAATTCCCGATAAATTTATCGACTTCAGTATTTCTCTTTAATATTGTAGTAATCCTGAATCTGCAATAAGTGATAAGTTTCTACAAGTCGATTATAATCTAATGGAAATAGTTTTATATCATTCGTGCACAGTTCTATACAAAATTTTGGACATTGTGTGTTTACGCAATAATCATTGTAGCAAAGTTTGGAATCATTTTACCCAAAATATACCAACCCAATATTTTGGGCAAGTACAAATATGTACTGTGGGAAAATATTTAATGTTTTGACGCTCAAATACAACTGGACTTTGCGAAAATACTAAAAGAAATCAAGATATGACTTTGCGAAAATACTAAAAGAAATCAAGATATATGAAGACAAAACATCTCAGAAGAAAATAA
>NW_027297081.1:0-587 GCF_016086655.4 Lepeophtheirus salmonis | reverse complement strand
CTGATATAAACTTTCCTTGTGATAAATTTGCATTGGGATGAACGAGCTTAGTGGTGAAGAAAGGGAAGTGAACTTTACGGGGGTGAATTTTCCTGTAACCAATTTGAATATCCAATACGCTTATTGAAGGCACTTCTCGAAAGAATAAATTGTAGTTGAAACAGGTTTGCTTCTTACTGCTTGCATGATCCTTTATATGGGAAAGTTTAGCTCTAATTATTGTTTTGCAATATTTACAATCCTCAATGACCCACTCTGTTCTAAACTTTTGCTTGTGTGAGGTAGTCTTTAGTATCTTTATTTGTTTTTAAATTTCCAAGATTGAATATAAATGCAAAAATAAGAAAATGTATGTGGGATTTGTAAACAAGTGATGTTCCAGCCCTAGCAAAAGAACAAATAAATATCGAGTACTTTTAACTCATAAATATTCTACTCAAAAAAAGAAAAAAAAAGAATGGCAATTAACTTCCCCAAGGGAAAATTTCCCATGGTGAGCTTTCCTGACATGGTCTCATATCGGCAGTACCAATTGATTTTAAACGTGTAGGAATATTGTCAAATTGTGTATTGAAAATCAGAAATAC
>NW_027297080.1:0-713 GCF_016086655.4 Lepeophtheirus salmonis | reverse complement strand
TTTATATTACAAGTCTGAAAATGATACCAAAACTGGTTTTCTGGGCTCATTAAATTGTCAATGATAGTTCATACATCGATATTGGTCAAGTGGTTGCGGAGATATGGGATTTTAAAATTTGGGGTCCAGGTCAAATTTGTCAAAAAAGTCAAAACTTCAAAAGATCATATCTCCTAAAGTGTTGATACATCTGTGATAAAATTTCACAAGAGTTAGTTTCTATCGACAGGCATCAATTGTAAACAGGCTTATTAAAATCGGAGAAGGTAGGGTTACACCACTTGGTTGAACAGAGGTGGAATGACTTGACTACAGAAACTCCTAATTAGCTTGGCGAATATCTTTTAGCTCTTAGAGCCAAATTTTCTTCTCTGATAACAAATTCCAGTTTAATTTTTTTCTCCTCGGGAGTTCAGCTTCATTTATTTTTTCTCATAGTCTGTTCAATGCATCTTTGATGAGAACTTCCTTGTTTTTGGCTTGAATGCTTTTTCAGAATAACACAATGGTCGAAACTTGGGAAAACTCCAAAAGTGATCAATCGCATTGATGATAATACCTCGTTCAATCACAGGAAGTCCTATTTCAGTCCCATAAAGTTGAAGGATGTTAATTTTTTATGTATATTAAATGTGTATTACGAATACCTTCAACTTCTTTTGGAATATGAATATTCCTTTTTATAAAAGAAAAAAACAATATTTTAGAATATA
>NW_027297079.1:0-6723 GCF_016086655.4 Lepeophtheirus salmonis | reverse complement strand
ATTCAGATGTTGATATTAATAGTTTGTAAGCAACAGAGACACTTCTGAAAGAGTATTGTAATATCCCAAAACGGGCAAGTGTATATCTTTTTTATAATGTTTAAAAAACACTTTTAATATGGTCATGCTATTTAATTAGTCCACGTGGCGAGTTTACTGCTTTTATATACATAACATAACATTCTACTTCCTAGCTTCCATGAGTCAGTAAAGTTTGAAATCTTACAATATGTGGAGCAAAATTTTCATTTTATTTACTACATATGTATTTTTTGTAGCTTCTCTCCCGACAGGTAATTAGTTACATATACTTTAATATAATTTCAAACTGTTTATTGGTTCTGTGTTTAAGCACTGTATGATTCATGTGGATTTTCACCAGCAAAGGCATTGATGGGATGCAATCCGAGAAAGTCAAACAGAATTATTGATGGACTTCAAGTAGGAGAAGGAGAAATTCCATGGCAAGTAGATATTGTTGTTCGAGACAAGCCAGCTCTGGAACTAAAATATTTCTGCGGAGGATCATTACTTAGTGCATATTATGTTTTAACTGCTGCTCATTGCATAAAAGATAGAACCATCTCAGGAAAAAAGTATACTTCCGATCCTAAAACATCTTTTGTAAGTAATCATGTGAATTATGAGAAAGAACTCAATCCCAGACAAAGCAAATTTATAAAACAAATTTATAACTCGTTATATTTATCTGATTTTATCGATTACCCTCCTATTTTGAAAATTGAAATTTTAGGAGCTGGCAAATGAAAATAAAGTGATTCTTCAAGCACTTGTTTTTGCGACTTTTGTTCCTTAAATAAAGTTAAATCTTTTAGAAATATTATCAGTTATTATACATTCAATGATTATTAACATGATTTTCCCCCTTCCCAGGATTTCAACCTTTTTGTACATATCTTGTAATAATATATTAAACATGGCTTACAACTATATTAATGGAGTTTTTGTTAACTGTAGCTTTATCTTGGAGGAAATAAAGAGCGGGAATCTGGCAAAAATACGGATGTGCAAAGTTCATAGTACATCCATTATACAAAAAAACTAGAAGATATGCAAAAATGATATTGGTTTGATTCAAATAGATGGGGAGGTTACATTTACTCCTCTTATAAACCCATTTGTTTGCCCTATGATAAAAATGAAACTATTGAGCTGGAATCTTCAGTCGTAGGTATTACTGTGAATATTCGTTTGTAAACTATTACTTTAGGTGTATATTGTACATATAGTGAGTGGATGGGGTCGACAAGATCCAGACAATAATTCTTACTTTCCCCATCTTATGAGAACAGATTTATTTGTAAAAAATTTATCAAGTACAGAATGTCAAACTCGTTCAACAGGCCTCATTGATCCTAACACAATATTTTGTGTGAATAATTATCCTCATTCTACTTGTCAAGGAGATTCTGGTGGACCAGTTACACTCGAAAGAGATGGAAGATGCATGCTTGTGGGAGTAGTTAAATCAGGGACCAAATGTGGAAGTCGTCGTATAGGCTCAAAGCACACTAGAGTTTCATACTATTTAGATTGGATATACCAACATATCAGTGTAAATTGGCTTAGAAAATTGAATATTAACTATTTATATTTATTCTTTATTTACTTTTAGGCAGCATGTGTAGAAAAATAATTTTTTATTAATCTTATAAATTCTGGCCATTCCAATGTAGCTGTGTGTCTCAAGATTTAAGAAAATATATTTTCATTGTACACTTCATGTATTTCTAAGAATATATCGATACAAATATAAAGAAGAGTAGAAATCCAGTACGAAATTCATTTATTTTTTGCATTCCTATGTGCTCGGAAAGGTGATGTAAATTGTGTGAATTTGTTGGCTGGCCCCCTTTTTGAATGGGTAATCAGAAAAATAAATTTTCTTTTCCTCAATTGTTGTTATTAGTATTTCAACACTGAGTCGTGTTCCTAATGCATGATTATCTAGGAATGATCTATAAGAAAATGAATAAAGATTTCATATACATTCCCTAACATATATATGTATCCTAAAAGGTCCATAATTATGAAATTCTTGTTCTGATGCCTGAAAAACATTAAAAAATAGGTAACAAGTAACAATACTAAAGAAAGAAATCCCACTCTCTAAGTTGTTTAATGAATTTCAAATAGAGGGGTTGGTTGTTTCTCACACTCCTTCCTTATAACGCCTGATTGTCATGTCATGTCAGCTAAATTAAATAATAAACAAACACGACGTAACCTTGAATAGAAGATGTGCTAATCACTTTTTGGATTCTTCATCTTGGAAAATAATCATCGAATGACGGACCAGCATAATAATTTGTTTCTTTCGATTTGCTGGTGAGTTCATAGATTATTTAATTTACTTAAAGTAGAAAAACTATAAATATTCCAACTACATTAAAATTGCAACAATAATTTTTTTCTTCAAAATACGTCATTTGTGAACTTTCAAAATGGCAAAAAATATAAACTCTCCAAAATATAAATTCAAACTCGCCAAATCTGGTTCGAGGATTCATTTAAAATATAGGGATACCTATTCATCTATTGTCTATACTCTTCACTTTTAGAGAGTACTTATCAGCACAATTTAAAACTCAAATAGTAATTATATACCTTCATATATCTGAACATTTGGAGAATTAAATAATTTTAACTACAACAAGAAACAATCTTAAAATTAGCACTCAAGTTAGAAATTTTATAATTATACAATATGTTTAATATTAATAGAAATATTGTCTTGATTTTTCATTTTGAAGAAAAACAAATTGTAACCCAATGAAATACTTTAGACACTCAAACGATCAAGACTACATTACTGATTTTTGGCAAGATTTTGTGCTTAGAAGGACATTTTGTATGTTCTTTAGGGCTAAAATTAACTTCATTTTAACACATTTCTGATTAGAGAAGGGGTCTACTTTAATATATTATGAATTTGTCATACAATACTCATCGGCTCAATCTCGAACATACAGGATGAGAAAAAAATTATGGCCCAATTTCAAATTTCATCAGGTTGAATTTATTTTAACTCTCCCTGTAAGGATGATTGTAAAATGTTTAAGTCGACAGTTCACGCTTTTGCAAGTTGTCCGGCTCCCAAAATTGTAACAGATTTGGTCACACTCAATGTACTAAAGAATACAGAGAAGTTTGTCTCTCCTTTACTGTTATTTGGACTCTCTTCGAAAAGCCGAAATGCAAAAAATCGAGTAATAGAACATGCTATTACAAGCTGCAAAAGCTTGATTGCAAAAAAAAAAAAAAAAAATAAACATTGAAGAGCCCATCAAAGTATAAAATCTTAGAGCAATAATGATTGCGGCTGCAACAAGATATTCATACTTTTTTTACCAAGGTTCCTAATATTGGTTTAACTTCATAGACTTACATTGGAGGTCAAATAAGATATTATCCTTCTTGTTCAGATGTAAGTTTAAAGTTCCGTCGTTGATTGGATTAAAATTTTGGAAAGTCTAAAAATGAATCGATTGCAAATAATTAGTTGCTAATTTTAGTCTTTTATTATGTTTCATAAATTAGTTTTTAGTTGTTTGAATTAATCTCATAATTTTATTCATTTAGTGCATTTGAAGTCATTTTTTTAACTAATTTCAAAAAGGTTGGTGCCGTTCGAATATTTTATTTAAATAATTTTATTAATATGTCTCAAATATGAAAATTGATTTTATGGTGATAACTTTTTTTTCCTTTTTCTTTTAATTGTAAATTAAAATGTTTATTAATATATATATTTTATGTAATTAAAATGTTTATTTATATATATATTTTATGTAATTAAAATGAAGGTCATAAACAACCACTAAAATTACATATAGCTTTACAAAGCCCACAAAAAAAAAATTCAATCTCTTGAGTTGTGAGAATAACTAAGGATATTGCTGCTCAATGAAGCGGTGGGGGTGGCTAATGACCCACCTATTTGACCAGCGATTCACTGCCCAATCCATAGGATGAAGTGTATTAAAAATAAAATATACAATATTTCTATTCCGTTTATTGCTAGGATATATTGGCTGGAATAATTCTAATATATATCATTAATTCTACTCCAACTCTAACGATGACTCACAATTATAAATCCTGAAAAGAATACCCAATTGTAACTCTTTGTCTTTTATGAACAACCTCCATGGTTATTAGTTTACTAATATAAACTATATATAATACCAGAAGTGTATATTGTATAATCTGTACATTTATAAGATAACTAAATCGTTACAATTAATTACAAAGAGATTAGTTTGTTTGTTTTCTCATCACAGCTGATTGTTGCTACTGAGATGTCATGTCACCTAAATTAAATAATAAACAAAAACAACGTAAACTTGAAGAGAGGATGTGCTAATCACTTTTTTTTATATATTGATTATCATGATGGATTTTTCATCTTGAAAATGTTCATTGAATTGACTAACATGCATAATAATTTGTTCCATTCGATTTGCTGTCGTGTTTATTTATTATTTAATTTACTTACAGTACATGAGCATTAAAGTTTCGAACTATATAAAATTGCATTCGAACCAAATACTTTAATTATCATTAAAGAGTATAATGAATCAAAATATTTTCTGCAAAATAACACTAATTAATTTAAATATATGATATAAATAGCAAATAAAATATACCTCCTTATCTATAATCACTTGTAATTGAATTAAAACATTTATCGCAGACATCAATATAAAATAAATATTATTTTTCGGGCAAATGTCACAAATGGTGCTTCAGCCAAACGTACGGTCGGCAAATTGCATTTTATAATATGCAGCTGAAAAAAACAACAATTGAAAATCTACAAATTAACTCTAACATTTAAAGAAATAAATAGTAGTAGATAGGGCATATTTATGAGTAATGACTATATTGACAGTTGACATTTTTTCAATCATGTCATTAGAATTAATTTTTTAGTACTGTCTTCTTCATCAGTTAATAACAAAAGGATTCGATTGACGTTACAATTGCGACACTAATTTTGATTCAAATTACGTCATCTATACACTTTGAAAATGATAACAAATTATTTTTAATTTCATAAATACAATTTATATATATCCTTTTATTTTATGACAAATAGTTGTTTTGTGAATTAAGAGTAAATAGACATCAAAATATGTGATGTCATTTTAAAAGCTGAGAATGTGAGACTACTAAAAGAGTGAAAGGCCAGTTGTTAGTGCAGGAGAGAGGTTGCGTATAAAACTAAAGGGGATCAAAAATTTGAGGTTTTAATTGATTTAGAAGTGAAATATAAAGTTAAGAAATAATGGGAATATCAAGAAAGATTCTAAAAGGAAGCAGCCAAGACGGTAGAATCCAAAAATGCCTTTTTATCTGAGACTCAATTAGGTAAACTAAATAGTGTAATAAATAATATAGAGCCTGCCATGGGAAGGGAGTTTTTTGTTCAAAATTATACAGCTATTATGTATCAATTTGGACCGATTCAACTACAAGAAGAATTTATCAACTTTAAGCCGGTAATTGAATAAGTTTGCCCGTTATGTCTACTTTTTCTTTCTCTCTCTAAATTGGAAACAGCATCAGGAGAAAAATAAAAATGGAAGGTGTGAAAGAGGTTGTAATTTCATTTTTTTGTAGCATACCGGAAAAGCAGAACTCAGACTTGATCCTTGGACTGAGGATTAAGCCTAAAGTATCCATCAAGTCCATTAACTCTGAAAACTACAAAATTACTATAAATATATAAACATAGACATATAATGTAATAACTTCAATGATAATATACTCATACGTGGAAACTTTTTCAAGGAATCATGATTGATTGATTCCAGATCCATCCCATCCAACTCCAATAATATATGATTTACTTTGAAAACTTATTTTATTGTTATTAAAAGGTTCCAATAACTGAATTTAAAATATTTGCTGTCGCGGTCTCCAATTTTGAGATAGATAGAGAAAGTATAACGTGCGGACAAACATTGTATTCCCTTTTTAATTAGTTGGAGGTGTATAACTATAAATATAGAATATATAAAAAAATATGCACTTTTGAAAATACAATACTAAAATAAAAAAGAAATTTCCCATAAGATGATATTAGTTTGGGAAGACCTAATTTCTATATTATAGCTACAAGTTCGTTGAAGGCTATTTGTCTAGAAATAGAAAAAAATAAACCTGATATAGATCATTTTCGTATAAGTCATCGAGACGAAGAGTACAAAGCTCACTATCGGGGTTCAACAAACCTTTGTGAAGACAATTGGGATCATTTACAATTTCTTCTTTGTTATCCCTATTTTCATCGGTTTGCTCATAAGGATCTTCGAATTGAACTACATAAACACTTGTAGATGCATGTGAAGGGTAATCCTCCAAAACAAAAGAATCGGTTGAAGATTCAAATATGAACTTCTATGATTATTAAGTATAACTAATTTCAACATCACTGTTAAGGTTTCTTCAGATTAACTTAAAAAATGAAAACGTTTGCAAAAGTATGTAGAAAAATAAGATATTTCCGGGGTTCATTCCCAAACGTACATACATATACGTACAAAATTTAGACATTTATTAAATAATAATAGTTATTTTTAAAAAAACTGTAGCAAAAATAATTCATGTATTAGGCACATGCCAATACCTAGTTTTTTAAAATTGAGATGAAAGTACACTGCAGCTCGGTTTTTTTTTCAAAATATTGTTTGATAT
>NW_027297078.1:0-526 GCF_016086655.4 Lepeophtheirus salmonis | reverse complement strand
TCATAGATAAATATGCATAGTATCTGAGTTTCAAATCGACTCACTCATCATTTATGATGCAAAAAAATGTTTTTCCCACCTCAGGTTGCGTGATTAGAGCTTGTGCTCCTCAAGATGGTATAAAACCCAGTTTTTACAGCCTTTTTTTCAAATTGACAATGATGAAGAGCGTTTTTAAGTTAAAATAATGACTTGAGCTATCAAATAAGCTATTTACCGGGTGTCCGGAAAGTCCTGACTGATTTCTAACTTCCAACTTCATTAAGATCTACAAGGACTAAAAGTAGAGATACAGAGAAATGTTTTTAATAAAAAAACTTCGCTTGGTTATAATCTATAATATATTTTTAACAATTTGGCATTTAGCTTCCATAACAGCCACAACACGAAGACGGAAGGAGGAGCAGATGTTCTTGATGTAGGTGGGGTCTATCTTGGCCCAGGCCTTGGTGATACTGGCCTTGAGAGCTTTGGTACTGCTGTGGCGTTTTTTGCAAGCCTGCCTCTCAACGTGCGCCCAGATGCT
>NW_027297077.1:0-2315 GCF_016086655.4 Lepeophtheirus salmonis | reverse complement strand
CATTAAACATTTTCCTTTACATTTTTTGCCTTGTAATTTTTCTCCTCACACCCCTTTAAATGTAACCTCATTATTCATAACAAAAATTAAGTAAAATGACTACAGACGAAAACGTCCTTACTCTCCGTGACCTAAAACGCAACCTTATTTTTTATAGAAGGTACATTCGTCTTCCCTTTACTAAAAATTGCTGTATATTGTCTTCCACTAGCTCCTCGGTGCCTAAAATTGGTAAACATAATTTCTGTTTCCACAGAGGCTAAGGAAATAGTCGTCCATTTTAAATCTGTTCTCTACCTTTATAAATACTGGGAAAAGAAAATTGTACACTCTGAAGATAAATGATGGAAAGAAATTTACGACTCAATTCTTAATAACGGTAAAGCTGTTAAAGTTTTCAAGTCCTTGCAAAGACTGTAAACGAATTTCAAATAATAGTATTCACGCTTTTAATGACTGTCCTATTATTTACATAATTAAGGAGTTCATTTTGCTTGAGCAAATATTTACCGAGAACAGAAGAGGCAAATAAATGATATATTTGATTTTTTTTTTTTAAATTAAATTTATGAAATTTAATTTAATTTTATGTCAATACTTATGGATTTTTAAATTTTTTATTATGATTTTTTTTTTTTGTGGATTTTGAATTTTGTATCAAAAACTTAATTTTTTGCAATTAGATATGGATTTTTGAAAATATTAATTTTTTTGTGAAAATCAGTGGATTTTGATATTTTTTTCGAAAGAATTTAATATTTTGAAATTTTTTTGTGGAAAAAATTTAATCTTAGATTTCTTTTAGAAAAAAATTCAAAAACCATGCTCCCCCCCCAAAAAAAAAAAAGAATAAATAAAAATTAATTACTTGGTTATAAGACTTCATTATTAAACGTCATCACACACCAGAGTGGTGTTCAAAATAAAATTAGACTAGCCTGGAAGGAGCAAGTGAGACTCTTATCGGACTTCGTCTCAACACCGTAAGCTTATTTGGAGGAATGAATTTACAAAACATTTTGAGGTATAGATTTATGACAAAGGTTTTTAGAATTGTGTCTTATGGCCTTAGTGAATTTGTGAGCCAAGCTTTAGAAAATTGGAACTTCAACAACATAATAAAAGTCGTATTCACGATAATAATTTGAAGCTTTATTCAAAGAATATATTTAGTTGAACCTATTCCTGATGTTTTTAATTTTATATTGGATATGAACATAATGCATCTCCTGCAATTTCCCAGTCCAAATTGATAGTCATAAAAATCTTGTAAAATTTATGTAACTTTATACTTGTAAAGCCATTCCTTCTCGCTACATCATCGCTACTCTAAACTATTGTTGTCAAAGATTAAGAAATAACTTGTAGGAATAATTATCTTCTTGTCTTAGACGAAACTACGAAATTTGTGAAGTAAAAATCTAGTTTCTTAATTCTGATGAGCCAAAACGATTGATTACTACATCGATCACTTCAATTCAGTTTTAATGGTATGGATTGATGAAAACAGTGATGCAATCAATAAATCAACAACGACAATGTTATGCATTCATGGCATATAAACCTCTGTTATGGTGAAATTTGTACACACAACTTAAAAGTGTACTGATGAATGATGTCATTACACATTTTCGTCGAAGTTATGATCGATAAAATCTACATAGTACAATCAATATACGAAACCAAATATTAGAATATAATACTATACTATCTACTTATATTCAGAATTCTCATTAGTTATTTTGTACCTTCATTATAGATCCTCTTCATATTCCATAGATAATTATTAATTACTCATTCTAAATAACTAAAGTTGATAATCCTGTAGAAAAAAACAAGGAAAATGGGGGGGAACTTATGGTTAAAATAATAAACATCTTCCTCCATCAAGAACGTTATCAAATACTTACAGGACGAAGAGCTTATCAACCATAGCTAATCCTTCAGTGATAAAAAAGTAATATTTATTGACTATGTAATATCGGAAAACCTAATTATCATACCAAATCTTAACATGAAGAAATTAGTGTCAGACTAACTAGTTGCCAATCGTCCAAAGCTACTACCCCCGTTGTTGTGACCCTTTAAGCAGTTGTTTCTGCCATTTAATGAGTTGTGTATCATAATTATTGATATTTTTAGCTAAGCTAAAATAGAATCATATCTTATGGTTACATTTAAAAAATGAATACCTACAGTTAGATGGTACAAAATTCAGAGTTCCATTTTGAAGTAAGTAAATATTTTATACTCTTTACTGATAACTTTGATCGTAATTTTTGTGTGGATGACTCAAAACATGTTGAAAATTGTCT
>NW_027297076.1:0-234 GCF_016086655.4 Lepeophtheirus salmonis | reverse complement strand
TGAAATGCCTGTTACACAGTTTGGCTGATCAAGGATATAAACATTCTTCATGTACTCCCAGTTCTGAAGTAATTCCTTGCCGTTACCTTGGCGTACTTTCAGTAGCACCAGGCTTTTAAAGCTGCGAGTACTTCTTCCTGTGTGGAGTAATACCTCGTCGCGGTGATTCTTTATACCCTACCTTTCATGGGTCACCAAAAGCCTTGCCTGTTTGACGTCTTCGGAATGCCTTGA
>NW_027297075.1:0-2500 GCF_016086655.4 Lepeophtheirus salmonis | reverse complement strand
GGCCCTGGTTGTAATAACTGGATTTGATGCAAAAGGATTTTTGAGATAAACAAGTTCTTCATCGCCAAAAATAGAGAAATAAACTTGCAATCTGCTTTCGAATTTTGTCAGATGGTCAATTATTAATGTTTTCAGTGTGATAGTCTCCATCTCTACAAATTATGTCACTGAGCTGAATATTGCTGATGTGATCAACTGCTAGACGTATATAGTTTATAAACGTGTATAGACGTTCTTTCGATTTTAGATATCTTTTCTGAGAGCAAGCTCCAAATGACTGTCTCTTACAGAGGCACAATATACATTTTGTACGATCAAGGAAGGAAAAATGTAAAGGAGTTTTAAAGATCATAAAAGTACTTGGAATCATCTTCTTTTTTTTAATAAAAGAGAGGGAATAAGTTATTAATTTGCAGATTTATCTCATATTAACTTTTTTTAGCGTGTTTAAGGACTTTAAACCGAAACAAAGTCATTTATGATTTTTATGGGCATTATTTTTGACAAAACGATCTAACTAACATATGTTCGTAAGGAAAAGAAAAATTATACATATACTGAATACATACAAATACTAACGTAATATACCTAAGGGATTAAAGTAAAATTGTTATTTGTAACGTCAATAGATAAAATAATACAAATTTATAAAGGAAAATTTGAATTTTAAATACGCATCTCACGTTCCAGTAGCAACATGTCGTTTACAGCTGTACTTCTTTGACTTTTTATTGGAGTTGAAATCAATGGTGAATGTCTCAGAACTATGTTAGTTACTTTCATCTTTATTATAGTATGACTCTTTCATTATTTTTGAATAAATCTTTTTTACCTACTCTGTGATTTACAAAATTGAAATATTTCCATGTTCTTATATCAGTAAAATAATATGTATTCTAGATGTTTTTCTCTTTCTTTTAGATGAAATAATGATAATACCACTTTTGGTTCGTAAGTAAATTAGTTTTTGAATTTTTGGTCAATTTGTTTATTCAATGAAATAGTTTGTCAAAATCTAATTAGGTAATCCGTATTTCATCACTGTGGATGTTGTGGTAAATATATACATAGTATATGCTCATATTTAATTAATTCATTCATCATATAAGATGATGATTGTAGAAATAATCTCACAACATGCAAAAAAACACTCAGTTTTTTGTTTTGCACGTGAAAAAAGATGATTGTTTACGTTCCTGTGTTTCCCTTCACGTACATACAACATATATTGATAATTATCTAGATATTATTTTGGTTAATAATGTAGAGACATATTGAGACTAGTTAATTCAGATAAAAGTGTTCGATCTTCTTTTATTCTAAAGCCTGAATAGTTGTGGTAATTGTATTCTTTTATAATTGTTCTGTTGTTTTAATTGATATATTTTTTATAAAATGTAGAAAATCTGATAGATACTCTGAATTCTTACATGCAGCCCTACGCTACGCAATTAAATCGATCTCAGCTGGATGTGGGCGTTCCTCATCTCAGAATCAGGAAAAACAGCTTGTTATAGGGGTTATGGTCCTATGCCTGATGAATAAAACCAAGAGTAGTTATACCGCCTTCCTTGAAATATAAGAATAAATCATTTGTAGTATGCTTTCTCCTTTTTAATTTATCAAGTACATAGTATAATTTCAGAATCCTTTATCACAGCGATTACTTTATCAAGCATTTACTTGTATAAAAATACGATAGTTTTGAATAAAAACTATTAAATAAATATAAATCATAAAATTATAAATAGTGCTCTGTACGTTTGCTTTAAACTATTTTTCCTCAAGGACATTTCGTTTTGATATATAAATACATGAAGTAGAAATGTACGAATCACAAAATTTTAACCGTTTCCAATACCATGTTTTTTGAATCTATTTTGATACCAATTCTTGATTACTATTTCAATTTTTAAATGAGATGTTGAGCTTAAAGTTTGTTGCGTAGCTTTCAATTCAAAACAAGTATTTACGATGGAGGAGACCGGGAGGAAGACCATCCTCCAATTGGGTTGTGCAAAGCACAGCTCAGCGTATATCAAGAAGATGCTCGGGTTATCTGAATTATTCAAGGGAATTTGACATGGAGGACATCATCAGCAAAGTGCACCTGATAATTTATTCTTCCAGATACAACAAGAAGCCCATTTTAAACTCGACGTTTGCGCAATTTTTTCGCCGGAAATGGTCGTTATTTCGGATTTCTAAATAATTTTATTAAAAAAATGCAAAGAGATATGATTTTTAGTGTCGTTTTTCCTGTATTTTTTCTTTCTTTTGGCCTTGTCAGATATGTGTAGGGATTGTAATAAACATATGTTTGAGGATAACATAAAAAAAAGCTGGTATTTTTTGATGAAACAGAGAAAAACCCAAAAGTTTTTACTTCAATGAAAAACGGAAAAGGGGTTTTTAAAAGGTCAAATACAATATTTAACCTCTGAAAAGCTGTCGAACAAGTTATTAATATTATAGATATTTGTTTCAATTCTTATATGAA
>NW_027297074.1:0-3992 GCF_016086655.4 Lepeophtheirus salmonis | reverse complement strand
AAGGACAGGAAATTCGGAATATGCAGTAAAAATCACAAAACCTCTCTATTTTAATATTGTAAGTTACGCATCGTCGGACACATCGAAGAGGTGTTTATGTTCTTAAGCTTTATATAAATATTGTGCATTATATTTGAGATTTTTTTTATAAACACATTGATAAATATGTTAGTAACAAGTTTTGTATCAAAATATTTTCATTAAAACATCAAATAAAGAAGTCATTAAAGATTGAAAAATACTATCAAAACCTGCGTAAAATTCATAAATTCAGACAAGTTTCAAATCAAAAATTTTAATTTCGGACGTTATTCAAATCAAGTTTCTTAATTTCAGACACCATGAAATAGCAAATATATAGAAAATAAATATAGATAGGAGTGCAAATGCTGTTTGAATATTTATATCTTGCGTGGATAAAATTAAAAATACAACGTTAAAAATTTAAACTTTTAATTACCATTACCTCAGCTACTTTTTTATCACATTTTCACGGAAATTAATAGATTTTAAATATTAAATTTAATAGATGTATGGTAAGACATATTACGGGACGAAAACGAGGATACTAAGCATAAATTTGTCGCACCCAATAAAAATCGAGTAGGGATTTCAGATATTGATTTGAAAAAACCACCTGTGGGGGATATAAAATAGGAAGGTGGCTTAAAAAATTCTAAGAACACCCCCCCCTCCCCCCCCCAAAAAAAAAAAACAACCCAAAAACATGCTAACATAAATGATTATATGTTGACATTACGATCTAGAGCTGGGTCTGTTTCACAGAGATCATCCTCTGATACAGGATTATCAGGCAATAGTAAAGAAACAATCCCCACAACTATGTTGCACTTTTGTAGGGTATCATTTAGGGTTAAATCTATTTTACTATGACACAGAATGTGAAAGAACCTATATTACTTTTAAATGACTATGAAATATTATTCCAGCAAATTATATACACACGATTTTGAGGAAAATATGGGTAGGAGAAGATTAGTTCATTTAAACAAAATTCCACGACTGGAGGAGAGAACAAACGAATTGAAAACATGAATGTTATGGAGTAATACTTCATTCTACGTATCATAATTATAATTATGAATAATTTTTTCCCTGGGAAGCAGTGATTGACTCAAATTTAATTGTGTACAGATAAATATGGGTAAAACCGCCATGGCAGATTACGAACTGTGTAAAATGATAGATGAAAATATAATCTCAATGTCACTTCCTACAGAGACACCTAACAAAAATGGCGGTCGGTCCATAGACATCCCTGTTATGACAATTTTCTATATCAATCTTCCATGGGATCAGGCATAAGAGTGTGTATTATGTGTTTGAATGTTTCAAAGGGATGAGCTTAGTTGATCATTGTCATGGAGATATCGTGACCATAACATTGAAGCTGAAGAAATGGCGGATATAATGTTGGAATGTGGCTTTCCATTTCTTTGAAAATTTGATATAAAATTGTATAGAAGAGCACACATCCATATTGATAGGTATGCTTAATTATGAACATAGCATATTATGGGGTGCTGAAACTACAAATAAGAAAGGTGAACAAATTAAATAGATGTTAGTAGGACTTGAATTGAACATACGCAAGAAGGGGAGAGAGTTGACATTTGTAGGAAAGTGTTCCTCAATTATAAATATAACTTTCGTCAACTACTAAATGCTTCCTAATGTCTCTTTATTAGGTATTTCCGAAAAACGATAAATGTCTGACTATAAATATTTAAAAATTACCCTTGAAATTGTAATAGAGTCCATATTATGCAGCAATCTAAGGTCAATCAAAGTTTAAGGGAATAATAAAAATCTGCACCCACTGAAAAAGGTTGCTACAACTGGATTGGAAATCAAGATACATGTGAAGGTAATAGAACTTCTAGCCACTGAAATAACGAGTTCACTTGTCGAAGCTCTAAGTGAAATGGCACCACTTCGTACAAAAAAAAGTATAAACGAGTTATACATGGTGGACAGAAAAACTGACAAGATTGAGAAAAGAAACTAAGAGAGCTGAGCAAAGAGTAAGAAAAACCCAATGGAGTAAGGATAGAGTTGACTATTATAAATGTAAAACAGAATATGGCAGGGTAATCGAACTGGAGAGATGTAGGTATTGGAGAGAGAGATGGACGGAATTGGATTCTTTCACAGCAATATCAGCTGCAATAAAACGACAAAATGATCATAATGGACCGAGTTATAGGAATGTTAAGTAATAAAAATGGGATGATTCCGGCAATGGATCTGTTAAATAATTTAATGAGAGGGCATTTTGGTCACTCAATTATACGGTACTAGGAGGATTCACCTTGAACATGTTTACCTGGTACAATTCGTCTTGTAACGTGTTCACCTCGTGACTAGTTATAATTCACATATGTTGTAATGAAGAAATTAATTTATTACTAGAGAAATATGGAACTATTTTCATTCGTTCAAACCCATATGTTTTCAAGATGGGAGGTTAAAGGGTTTAAATAATGGTAACTTCGTTCTAAGCATAATCCCTAGGTGGGACTTACCAGGTCTTCTTCTATTCAAAGGCTTCAAAACTAGAATTCGTTATACAGGTAAACCTAAGACATTTGCAAAATGTTATGAAACTGTTCATAACTTCTAGAAGAGGAAGTTACTCAAGAAAATGCTGAATGCCATAATACTAATGAACCACAAAGCAGTGACGATAAATTTCAAAATATTCCTACAAATGTGGAAGATCTGTTCAGGATAGAGTAATAGATCAAGAGTTTAACAGTGAATTTTCAAAAACTTAAGGCGCCAAAACAGGATTTATTTTAAGTGATGTGGAAAAACAAGAAGGAAGTAACTCACTAGGGAGGGATGAGAAAGTCGTAGAAGAGGAATTGTTTGCAACAGATAAACAGACAAATAATAATAGATCTCAGGGAAATAGGAGGAAAATAGGGATTTTGGAAAATGTTGATGCATTGAATAAGGTATCTAAATAAGAAATAAGTCAAGGACAGGTGCTTTCACTCTCAGTCAATGATAAAACAGGTAGACGTATAACTATGCATACAACAGGGAATGAAGACAACCATTCGGAACCATTGGAAGATATTTCATTAGATTCGAATAAAAATATGAAATCAACTAAGCAAAAGAAACCTCTAATTAATTTAGAACACACCATGACCTCATGTACAAGGTCGGTCATTTACAAAAAGATCTAGATTCTAGAGGCCTTCTGTCACTGGTTTCAAACAAACTGGAGTGCTCTTCTTTCTCCAAAGAGTATTCATCTAAGAGTCAATGGTACAGAATTGAAGCTTAATTTTTTTCTTAATTAATGCATATGTACCAAATGTAAAATATCATGCCTTCTACCAATCATTGTTTTTACAATTTTAAGTGTAATTCCCTTCCATCTATCATTATAGATGACATGAATGTAGATATATATAAGAGGTTCGGACATGCTAACTAACACTTCTTACTTAAGCTTGTAGGGGTACTCAATGTAATTGATACTGTTAAAATTCTAAGTCCTGACGACATATTTTTTTGGAGAAATGAAAATCAAACATCAAGAATAGACCTTGCTTTAGTTTCTCCAAGCATTTAAAAAAAATGAAAAGATTGTTTGATCGTCCAGAACCCTTTTCTGATCACAAGATCATGCAAGTGGAATTTCGATCAAGTCCTTCAATTTGGCATTTTAGAGTATCCTTGTGGATTATAGAACAGGAAGACTTTATAAAACCCTTGAACACAGACTGGACGTGATTTTTGACCCCCTTTAATCCTCCAACCGGTTGGCTTATAGTCTTATAAAAAATATTAAAATTACTGTTAGTATGTTAGTAAGGGAAAATGGAGAGAATCGATACTCTTTGACAAAAGTGTCGAAGAACCAATAGAGAAGAGCTCTTTATTTCAATGTTGTTGTTTTTTTGCAGCGGATACTCTTAATGTGTATAGTTATAAAGGTGATGATTTTGTTCAGA
>NW_027297073.1:0-13151 GCF_016086655.4 Lepeophtheirus salmonis | reverse complement strand
AGCTCTCTTAATCATAGCCCTCAATGGTAATTGTGGTTTAGGCGATGGTGGAAGGCCCAGCACCGCTGTGGATGTGGTTATCTGTCATAGCGTCCCCAAGTGCGGGCTGACAGTGGCTTTGAGGGCCTCAGTGTTTGAATGAGGACACTGCAGTGTCAGTGTGAAACCACAGGATCTCTTGTATTGGTCCTCATGGACTTGAAGGGATTGGCCTCGGCTTTATCCTTTCCAGGTACAGTTTGACCTTTTTGCCAGAGCCTTTCTTTCTCTCCAATGTTTTAGCATTGTTAACGGCGTAGACGGTGGTCCGGGAGACGTACAACTGCTTGGAGTCTGAAAATGCAAATTCTTTGATCATGTTGATATGTAATTTCCTCGACTTGTACGTAAGCTAGATAGCTACCGTTTGTTTTGTTTTGTAACTAATTGCTTATGCTTTAATATATTCAATATATGAATAAATTTCAATCACTCAACATCCATTCATTATTGAATTATTACGTGTTAAGATTTCAATGGACCACTCGGCAGATAAATTAAAATTACGCCCAATTTGTTTATTGTAATATTCCTACAGGCCATATTCCTATAACCAGGTTGTATCATACATCAATGAAGGTCATATTCAGCCAAAAGATAGGACAGGAAACTTTGATAAAATATTGAAAACAATAATAAGTTATGCCAATAGGAAACTTCTGGTTTTCCTCAATTAAGATAGCTGTTCCATAATTATGTATATCGTTGGTATTTTTAGCAGGCCTTGTTTTTTGGAATTGGTAATCGAAAGAATGCATTTTCTTTGCCTTGGAAGTTGTCATTATAAATTAACTCTATTGTAGTAAACTTCCTTTTTTATATCATTCAATTATTTTCAACACCTCATAGAACATTCGTGTGTGCTAATGAAATAAGCAGAGTAACCTTGAAGATTTGTTTCCGGAGCAATAATTTTAAGTCTTTGTTGGACTCAGAATAGTATTGAGAATCGTCATAGGAGTAATGTTTGTCCTGGATTATTTCATTCCACTCATCGTCAACGCTACTTGTAGCTGATCTAATGTAACGTCATGACCGCTAAGCTACTAGCATCACTAAATATTACTCTTGGGCATTCAAAAACCACCTGGCCACTTACGGAGGAAAGGACAACCATTTTGCAAAAGATCATGATGCTAAGATTTATATGTAATTGCTCTTATTTTTTTTTTTATTTTTTCTTTTGTTAAGATAGAATTAAATCTTGTTTGTTTGTTTTTTAAATTATATTTTTCTATATTTTTTTAAATGAGCAAAATGTTATTGATCCTCGTAATATATAAATACCGAGTGGTGCATTAAAATCGGAATACATTTAATGTTAAGCTGCAACAGGATAGGATATATTAATTAACAAAATAATTTCAACAACCTTAATACGGTAATAGATGTGTCTGAGCTCTCTTAATCATTCATGTAGACTCTCTTAGAGGCAATGGTGGCTTCAAGGCGGTGGTGGAATGCTGCAGATGTAGTCCTTTGTTATGGTGTTCAAATGCCTTCCCCTCCTCGTACATTCAAAAGGTGTTGTAGGGGTGGTTAGAATCAGAGATGTAGGGGAGGGGGCAAAAGTGACAAAAAATAGTTCTAAAGACTTATTAAAAAAAAAGCCTTGTAACAAAGTCGTGTCAAAAATGGCCTCTCCACTCTCTCAAAAGTACTACCACCCACTTTTTTGATAGCTCTCTAGACAGTTTTTGTGGAACCTTGATATCTCTTGCATGGGTCCTCATGGACATTAAGGTATTAGCCTGGGCTGTTTTGTTTAACACCTCCAAGTAATGTTTGGCCTTTTGACAGAACCTTTATTTCTCTCTAACGTTTTAAACTCGCTAGCGGCGTAAATGGTGGTCTTGGAGAGACACAATTTCTTAGAAATTCGTAGATCATGTTCAAGTGTCTTTTTGTGGACCTTTATGTAAGCCAAAGAGCTCATATTTGCTTCTTTTTTGAAAATATGTGTTTATCCTTAAATATATCGAAATATGAATTAATTTCAATCACTCATCATTAATTATTTATTGAACTAGTAAGCATTCATATTTCAATGGACCACTCGGTAATAGGAGAACAACACTTTAAAACCAACCCTGAATATTGGTAGTAAATCTAGAAGGGAGAAGGGGCATATTTAGGGTTGTAAATCTTAAGCAATTTGTGCATGTAAAAAATAAATAAATTTGTAGGCCTAAAGAATTTGGAGGATGTTTGATAGGAGAACATCTTGGCTGCAATGACGTTTCTTTAAATTAGCTGCAACATTCAGGAAATAAATACAAGTCCCATTCTGCATGGATAATGGCTGGAATTACTCTTTTAACGATCCTTAATTTTACTCCGAGTCCCACAAAGACTTATGCTTATTACTCCGTCATTAATGAACACCTCGCACTCAAAGTTGCAGTGTAAAAATCAAAGAATAATGATGGCAGCTTTATATTAAAGAAAAAAACACTGTTATGGCAGCCAACAACAACAAAACTCCAAAAAAATCCATAAAATTGGGGTAAAAAGAACCGAAAGTAGCGAAAGAGACTAAAAATTAATTGAAAAAAGTGTCAAAAAGAGGTTGTGTTACTTGAGATTATTGTTGGAAAAGTTAAAAATCTTGAATAAATTGAAAATAATTAAAGAGGGTCACAAAAGAGGTTGCATGACTTGCAATTATTCTACTATACAAAAGTCCCACCTCTAGTCATTTCTTGAAAGAAAGTGTGTTAATTAGTTAACACAATTTAAACATATCTGTTCTTCTTTTCATTATTATTACAATTACCTACGGCCCATGTAACTGTCTATTCCGGAAATGAACTTTAATTAAAAATGGAGGTAAAATAAATAAAAAAAAGATATTAACTAAAAAAGTAATACATGTCTACTTTCATACGTAAATTGACCGATGACGCGACTTTAGCTGTAAATTACCCATCTGTTAGTGAGCATCCTTTTTTAATGTAGCTTATGATTTTGGGTTAAACGTTGACCCAAATATGAAGCGAATTTTATTTCTTGATACATAGTTGACATAGAAGAAAAATTAAGATAATTAATCCTAACCACATTAAATATTGGGCAACAATAGGAAATTGTGATTATTATAATTAAAAAATTATAATTTCATTTTTGATTAAAACTCCTATAAAATATTTATTACTTTTAACGAACTTTTGGTACTAAAAAGAGACTCATGAAATTTGATGAGAATGAGTGTTATATATAGGAATAACAGCTGGTATTATATATATATATAAATTGTTTAATCTTAAATTGAAAAAAAGGGGGAGGATAGCAAAGGAACGGCTGAAAAGTGAACAAATTAATCAAATTCACCAAACTTTGACTGACAATTGAAAATAGATCCCAGCAAATACATTTTTGCAATAACAAAAATATTTGGGGTGTAGAAAATCAGTTTTGGTAAGAAAAAAGTAAATTTATACATGCGGTACATCACGTTAAAAACAATATTGAAAAGAAATCAGGAAAATGAGTAAATCCCCATTTTTTTGACTTTTTTTGCGAATTTGTTGGATATCAACGGAGCACCAGACAAAATAATCCATCAGATTATAATCCAAACTCATATGAAATACAAAGAAATATGGCCTGAGGGGCCATATTCTTTTTCCCAAAAGGCATACCAATGCTCACTCAGCCATCTCCACCCTCACATTTGAAGCCTTCTGATTTGAAATCTCCATCTTCTTTTGTACTAAAATCATCGTCACAAGTGAACGCCGTTCCTCCTCTATAAATTCAACATTCCTTACATTTAAAGCATCTATTGCCATAATGACTAAAACTTCACAAAAGTTTGTTATTAAAATATTCTTTCAACGGAAAAAATATAGACGCCATCAAATAGCTGCATTATAACAGGATCGTCGGAGCACGCCCTGCACTCAATAGTTTAGAAACTTCATTTGATTTATGATTATATTAGCCCCGATATGACCCTTACAAATACAATTTATCATAACATTAATGTGACAATCATAGGAGTAATATATTGTATTTGTTGAAAGAAACTACTTTGATTCGTCGTTGATGAATATTGTATATGTAATTCAGACTCTAATTGGAGAAAAATAGTTAGCCTGCATTTGTGTTGACGGCCACGTATGTATATGTAACAAGAATTGTAACTTTCCAATTCAGTGATCACAAATTGAGTTTTTTGTATTTATTTTTTGTACAAATAGGGCAGAACTCCAAAACAAATAAGAAGGTTCAATGTGTAGTTAAACTCCTTTTTCTTCTGAAGGGTTAGGGCTACGTAGAACAACAACATAAACTTCCTTTTGTTTTTAAAGAAAAAAAATATAGGGGGGAAACTCATTATAAAGTTTTCATATTTTTAAAAGTTGGTTTTCTTGCTGATATAAAATGTTCTTACTATTATAACAACATAAACAAAGCCGTTAGTTCTTAAACATAATAGGTACGTATTTATATTTACAAACATGGTCGTGCAAATTTTTGAGACAGTTTTAAAAAATAATAACTCAGCAAATGTTACATCAATTTCATATTTTTTTTACTTATATCACGACCAGCTTTTTGATAAACTCTCAACCTCGACTGTCGAAAGTGTAAGGAATTTTTTAGCATGGTAGCTAGGTTTCTGTATTTTTCTTGTTACCAAATGAAAAATTTGTATTAATTATTATTTAGACTGAGTTGATAGTTTTAGGAAAATTGATCGAAAAAATTTTCCCCACATGGTTATACCTTTTTAAAGTGTATTAATACGTACAGTTAGCTGTTTTAAATCATACAAGACACAAATTATGAACATTAATCAAAACATTCGAAAGGAAAATACACTGCCTCTGTGCAGATTTAAAAAAACCGTGTAGGATACCAATGTTATTAGAACAAGGTTAGGAACCAAGAAAATGGTAAGGCAAACACAGCAGATCTATTTAATAACTTTATCTTTCTATTCCTGGTTCTGTCATTGGTCCCTTCTTTTGTTTACATACAATTCAAATCATTAAAGTATGCTATCACGTCGTATGAACAGCAAGGGTAAAGATTCCAAACTTGGTTGCCGCTGTGGAATGTTCCTAAAAGCAGTCCTTGGAGTCAAATATTCCTCGAAGGCGACCGTGTCACAGAACGCCTTGATAAGGGTGAGAATATCATAGAAGCCTTCAGGAGTAGTCGTCCAAAAACATACCCTACTAAAACTGTAGTCAAAGCCTTTAAAGAGTAGGAGGATTCTCTACCGGAATGTTTCAGAATTGCAGTCACAGTTGACTTTTTAATGGAAGGAAGCCGTTTCTCATTATTTAAGAGTTTGTAAATAACTAATGGATATGAGATGCTGTTGATATTGGCAGAGCCTATCTGGGTTAACACTATAACCGCTATGGTATCAATTCTGACAACATTTTGACACAATCCTACAAAAAAAATCTTACAAGAAAAATCCCTTGGCATAAAAATTAATCCCTTAATCCATATGGTTTTTGACAGATTCTAAAAATTTTATAACGACTAACCCTTTAGCGACTTCTGCTCTGATCCAGCACAAGAGGCACTTTTTTTTGTCTATATGCCATCTTGCGATCCATTCCCGATAAATTGGCAAATGGGTGATACTTACTTAGTTTTTTTCAGTGGCCATTTTATTTCTTACCTCCACTAAAGAATTTGAACGGAGGTTATGTTGTTTATCCTTTTAATTGTTTGCTTGTTGGTCACCAGGATTACAGCAAAAGTTACAGATGGATTTTGATCAAACTTGGTTCAAACATTATTTATAGCTATTGTAAGAGGCTAGAAAATTTTAAAAAATCATGAATAAAAGTTAAGGTAACTCAAAACGTAAAAATACATCATTAACCATACCTTGTGAACAAATCAAAATATATAACTTAATTTAATTCTAAGCGGAGTTTTTGTGCTCTACCAAATGCATGTTATAAATTTAGGTAATCTGGTAGAGAGACTAAATTATTCTAGATGAGATCTTTACCTTTGCTTATTTGTTTATAGGGGTTTATTACATTTATATTTATGATGCACGTTTTATGAAATATTATTTACTTTATGCAAATTTGAAGTTGCATGTATTAACAAAAATAATAGGTAGAATTTTACATTTCTTGACATTGAAATAAAGAATATTCTAAGATATCAAAAAAAAAAAAGCCACGACTTTTAAGCAAAATGGTTATTTAAATTCACAAACCCCCGATTAAAAATTACTAAATATACACACAGATCCGAAACAAGGCATATCAAGAGAAATAAAATATTCCATATCATCATAATTAATGTTTCAGGAGCATACTGAAAAGTATTGGGTTTAGTGTAGAATCAATGGAATAATAAGCATTATTATAACCTTGGGATGTATACTATAAATTTAACAGAGGCTTAAACATATACTTAAGCATAGGATTTTTTTAAGCAGCAGCTAAATACTTGTATTGTAACTATATTAGTCAAAACTGACTCAAACTTTTTTTTTTGTTAGCTAGCATAGTTTTATAACTTTTCATCTTTTTTTACTCTAGCTGTCTGTAAAGGGAAGTGCATCATTCTAATCTGTATATACAACTATGTATCGAAAATATATTTATAATTTGTTTATAAAAAAAAATTTATTCACCAAGAATGAATTGTGATGACAATTTTACTAATTTATAGTGCTTAAAAAAAGGAAAAGTCATTCTAGTTTTAAAGATTTGGATATTGTGAGATATGAAGTCGACATATTAACCTTCATATTTCATTTTTCACTTTAATTGTAAACTAATTATGAAAATTCAAAGTCTAATTGAAGCCTTAATTACAATGGGATATTTTTTATTCTATAACAAAGTTTAATAAGGCCAATAATTATAAAACAAAAATATTCATAAAATGTAATTGTCAGTATAAGCCCTGTGTCAGCGTTTCTCAAGGAGTGTGCTGTGGCACACTTCCATTCCTCTTGACTATGCTGCCATAACAATAAGTATTTTGGCATCCAATAAATCAAATAAATTTCTACATATAAATGAATAAAACTTTAAATTCAGTTTAGATAAATAAATATGTGAAATTAACTGTAAAAATATGCTTCAAGTATATTAATTAATGCATAGAGAACAGAAGCCACGAGGAGAAGACCAGAGAGGCAGAGTTAAAAGAACTTATTGAAAATAAAGAAAACGGTTTATTCAGCAACGAATTAGATAGCCTAAACAAATACAAACTTGAGGGGTCCAAAATAAGAGCACGTAATTTGAATCAAAATGTTAACTGTATAAATCTAAATCACCCAAGGCATATGGAAAACAAATTTTAGTGATATTATAAATTAGATACAGGTAGAAAATATAGATAGTGCAACAAGAAAACGGAAAACAGAATCCATTCGAAAATTTTATTAAGACCTTTTTACATCCAGAGGAAAACCAATAAAAGATAATTTATCCCACAAAAACAAACTCAAACGGAGACAAAAGAATCTATGACGTGGTTTTACACCATCTGATTTCTAGATTTACTGCCGAATTTTATAAGCAATTCCTGGAACTAGCTAAATATCGAGTTCTACTGTTTAAAAGGGCATATTTTCGGGAAGGTGTTACAAGAGATCAAAATTGTGGACTCATAATATTATTTCCTAAGGGTCGAACGGATAAAGTAAAAATAAAAGCTGGTGGCATGTAACGTTGTTAGAAACTGAATATAAAATTTATTTTGGGTGCTTGAAGGAAAGAATAAAACAAGTTTTTTCAATCTCTCGGAGACTCTCAGTTTGGTTTTTTGGGCCGGACATCAAATGAAGGATGTGAGCATGTCCTCTCAATCGATAGTTGGTCAGGGAAAAGGAATGAGGAAGATACTGCGCTGATAAGTCTCAATTTTGAAAAGCTTTTGATTCGATCGAGCAGAACTTCATCATTGAAGAACTTGCTATGAGTAACTTTCCTTCTGTGTTCTGTTCCGCTGTAAAAAAAAAAATACTAATATATGCTGATTCAATTATTGATATTGAAAACACACATGAAATAAGGTTAAAACATGGAGTAAGACAAGGAGATCCACTAGTTCCTCTTCGTTTCTTACATCTGTTACAGGGCTCTATAATAAAATGAATACGTGTCTTGAAGTGATGGAAAATTGGAAGAAAGAAGGTGTCTATTATTTACATTGCGGATAATTGCACTCACATCCGGAGTAGAAAAAAAATCAATGAGAATGTTTCAAAGCTTCACAATATACTTGACAATTTTAAAAAGAAGTCAGGTCTGAAAATAAACCAATCAAAGATTCAAATGATTACAAATATTGTTCATAATAGCAGAGACAGCCATCGTGGTGGGAAATCCAATCTCATTTAGAGATACAAATATTGAAAATATAGAAAGAGTAATTGAAAATATAGATCGCTCAATTCGAAATAAGACAACATAGACTCACCACTTTAGAGCGAAACGAATTAAATGTTGGAACATGGTCGTCATTCCAAGAGTGAACCACATCCTTAGATGCTCGCCCTATAACGAAACATAAAGTCAAATATGGAGGCAGAAAGGGACAGAAATTATTCGTATACCAAAAACGGTCGGATCGAGAACACTATTCACTCCAAAGTGTGAAGGCGACATTAACATGAACGATATTGGGACACAATGTAGTATCTTATTGCTATCATGGCAAAAGAGGGGTACTTCGATTTATATCACCGTTGCAAAGAATAGTAGACTTGGGGGGGAATAAATTAAATGTTCACGATGAAGAGAGATTCAAGGCATACTCTAAGAGACGAGGAAGATGATGTATTGGCTCAAGGTAGGCAGGGTGGCCCTGCTCCATGAGTGAGCTTTTTCAAATATAAATAACTGCAAATGTGAAGACATCTCTTTAATTGAAAATGGTAGACGATGTTTTTAAAACTCAGTCAACTCACCTCCTAATAATTATGGTTCAAAATCAGAATGGAGAATTCACATTCAAACCAGGCAAGGGAGTCTATATAACATCCCAAGTAGAAAGATGAGGGTCAACTTGGGGGAAGACGACTTCCGAAACAAGTTTGTTAGGGCAACATTGAAGACGGAAAATAGAGATCAATATATCAAGGAATCTGGGATACAGCCTCAATCCAAAGGAAATGTATCTACAATATTGGATATTGTTGGGAGAGATGACGCTCAGACGCTCTGTGTGGATTGCAATCAAGTAAAGAAAGCCTCTCCCATTTTTTAGGACTTTGGGACTCTTAGTGGAATCATAGAGAACGTTAGGAAGGCTATAAGATAGAAAATAGAGAGAACCCCTGATCCACATAAGCTTCTTTACGTCTTCGAAGGAACCAACGAGGGACTCTGTCTGGTGTCGAATTACTGTTGTGTGAATCCTTATTTATTTGGGACAGTACAGTCTTAGAACCGGTCCTATCACTCCTTGGGACCGATCCTTCAGACTGTCATTACTAGAAATGATGAAAAAAAGATTAAATAAAGTTGAAGGACATCATCAAGGACCGAACTTTATTAGTTTGTAGGGCTGCTAAGCAGGACTAAACTGAACCCGATCTGCATTACTTTATAAGGACTGACGTAATACTAAGTTGCACATGTGATTTCATTTTCAGTTGTTTTACACTTGAGTGCCTTGATATTTTATGCACTTTTGAAAGGTGCCCTGACAGATAAGGGCTTAAGAAACGCTGCATTATGCTAATAATGAAAAAATTATTAGAAAATGTATTCATTAGAAAAAATTTTATTAGTAAAAAATTATTATTTTTAATAAGAAAAAAATTATAAGAAGAAATTTTATTATTAGAAAAAATTATTATTATTAGAAAAAAAAATTTTAATATAAAAAAAACAACAGATTATTAAATTCAAAATCTGTTGTTCATGTTATTAAATTTTTATTCTATAGCAGAACTGAATAAAACAAGTACTTCTATAACTAAAATGTCTATAAAATTTAAATGTGATCAACTCGACAACGGTACTACCATTAAAGTGTTTTGGAGAAGATTGCAAAAAAAAAAAAATATATATTTATTAACTGATTATTGAAATTCAATATTGAGTAAAAGCTTTAAATCAACTTTAAATCATAGTTATTGTTTTTATTACAAAACTGAATAAGGCACATAGGCACTTTAACACCTGTTTCGCTATATTCTACGGTTATTTTTATCCTCATAGTTTGTTTAGAATTTTAACAAAACTTATACAATGTTATTGAAAATATGCACATTTTCACTTTAAAAAATGCTTATATAAAAAGAGTAAGAAACTTTGCAAAACATTAAAGGCTTTATTTCTTTTCTTTTGGGCCCGAAAAAATTTTATCAGATGAAAAACAGTTCATGGAAATGTTATAACGGGGGAAAGAAGATTTTTTATTTTTTATTATTACTAATTAATAATTACCTATTTTGCATATTTTATGATGGATAATTATACTAAAATCTACTTGTACTTACAAACAGGTTTGTTTCATATGTTAAAATTCTTGCAATTTAACACATTAAATGGTAAAATATTATATATAAACGTGGTTTTTTTTTGCATGTTGCATATGTGCAACAAGGACCATTTAAGTGTCAAGGACCAAACAGCTATATGGGATACAACAATACATTTTTCGTATTTTTTATAAGATACTAGTTGGGTTATAAGACACTGCTCAGAATTATTAGGGGTCTATGAACATACAAACAGACATATAAACTTTGTTAAAAAAATATAGATCACTACCTGCCATTTTTTTTTTTAATATGACGCACGGAGCTATAGTTACACACGCTCGTTGCTACATTATTTTTATTATATCAAACAATGTTTTTATACATTTTTAGTCCGCTAAGAATTTTACGCATACAATTGTTGCGCTTATTTGTGTTACAAGCAGTAGTACCCAGCATAGCTTGCAGTTATTAAGCGTTGTCAAACAGATATACTTTGCTTTAATAATATACATTTATGCAAAAGATATTTCTTCCTCAAAACCTTAGTATATCTCTCCGTTTTTCATGAAGACGCTCACACGTAGTTACTAAATACCAGGATGTTCTCTCTTCAAGAATAAAAGAATATTTCATTTTTGTTTTCCTTTTTCTTTTCTTTTTTTCTTATATATAATTGCCAAAAGGTGACTATTACTCGTATTTATTTATTTTTAAATTATCCCCCCCCCAATAACGACAACCAGAGGTGCGGAAGGGAAAAGAATATACCTGACATCAGATTCGGGGTCAGGATAACAAATACAACACTTCATATTTGAAAAAAAAACAATCTTAAAAAGAAAACAAAAAAAGGGAGGCAAAAAAAAAAAAAAAACTTCACCTATAAAACATAATAAATAATAAAAATAAAAATTAGTATCCGACAAATTAGTAAATAAATATCTAATTAAAAAATAATCACAACATGCATGATAAAAAGCAAAATTCATTATGAGCAGCGTAGGTTATATTTTGGGGAATTTTAATGTTTTCATATTATAAAAAGTAAAAGAACATTGATTACAACATGAGAAAGTAAAAAAAAAAACATTGTTCAGGTTGCTAACAATAACAAAACTCACACGCTAATAAATGCTTAAAATTTACAACCCAATATATATATGTTATTTTTCTTTTTCTTTTAGTATGACACGCTGAGATTTAGTTACACATGCTCAGTTTCACTCTAAAGTCGCATTTGTTATTTTATTAATATGCTCCACATTTTTTTTATTAGGACGCACTGAGTTTTTTAATCACTCTACTCAATGTTAAAAATGAATCCTCCAGAGACAAAATTTGTTTTATTAATATAGATAATGATTTTGTGGAAAAACTATATTCATCCTCTGTTAGTAATAATATACTTCAACAATATTTCCATTTCTTGGATGGATAAACAATACAGAGAACTAAAGAACGATGAAACCTGATGGGAGATTTTTTATTCACTAAAATAGCTATTTATTTTTTTTATGTTTCACTATTTTCGACTAAATTACCTATATTAACGTATAGGTACCATTTTTATCTTATATAATTATGAAATTTAGAAGCTTCATGTTGAAGTGGGACCAATAAATATGCAAAAAGCTTAATATTTCTTCATTTTTTGCCCTACAACTAATACCATTGGTAGACTGCCTTCTCAACATTTAAAAAAATGCAAATTGAATAAACTAGGCATTTTTTGCACAAAAAAATAATGGTTAATATGTAATTATGATTCCAATTCATGTTACTACAATTTTAAAAGATATAATGTTTTATTATTTCCCACAAATAAAAATAATCAAAGACCAACATCCTCATAATAAAAATGAATCAATAATCATTGAACACTTAAGACGGTATACGTGTGCATATATGTATATACTTGTTAGTTGATTTAAGGAAGTCTCCGTGAGAGCAACTCTCTCACCTATATCATACAGATATATTTTTATATAATGAAAAATATTGTGTATTTGGGCATGTTAAAAAAAAACAGGAAAAAACAAAACATGGTAGTCTTGATAATTTGCCCAAAAGGTTTTGGAGGATAGCAGGCTAACTTACATGACGCATCATTCAATCAACTACAATCAGCTGTAACAAGGGAGGAGAGGGAGAAGGAAATAAACATAGACGTTGGATAGAACTAATCCATGTCGATCCTCAACTCTACTCAGATATTTTTTTATGAAAGTGACGAACAGTCAGATATCAGGCTGTTAAGTTTACTGCTAATACTATCCCTGTGTTTGGCTTATTTCTTTCTTAGGTTTCACATGTTTTTAATAGTCTCCAAAAAATCTACAGCTAATCCTTAAAGTTACTCTTTATCTTTTATGAGTACACACGAATCTTAAATCAGATTTTGAATATAATTAAATGCAATAGGACAATAAGTTCAATAATAATGACAACATCTTACGAATAGAAAAGTCACTCTTCAGATTACCAATTCCCCAAAAAGAGCCTAGGTAATAAAATATCAACAATTAACATCTCTGATATGTATATGGGTGCACGCATGATAGATGTGATAACCCACCTTAATTCCTCAATAATTGAATTATTTCAATATGGGTATTCTGTCATAATTCCGAATCTGGAGAACAAAAGTGGTTCTGTCTTTAGCCTTAAATACCAT
>NW_027297072.1:0-3062 GCF_016086655.4 Lepeophtheirus salmonis | reverse complement strand
AAAGTTCAATTTTTTGGAAAAAAAATTCTAAAAATTAAATTTTGAATAAAAATTTTTTATTTGGCTTAGAAAAATACAGAAATCCATAGCTATTCACTGAAAATTAAATTTCAAATATTAAATTTTCTAGTTAAAGGGAAAAATTCTGGTACAACCCCTTTAGCCCACTCTGTACCCCTGCTACTCCATTGACTATCCAATATTTAGTTGTTCGAAAAGTCTTTGGCCACCTATATGATTTATTAGGTTTTTTAAAATTCCACTCAAAATCTTTCCAGTTATATTAACTAACCTGCAATTCTTAGATAAGGAAAAATCTGTAACACTTTCATATTTTAACTATACATATAAATTGAAACAAAAAGGTTAGAGATTGCACAATCTGTCCGGCCATAGACACCATGACGTTATTAAGATGCTGAAGGTACACTGTGATACAGAGTATAAGATCAAAAAGATTGAGGAGGATAGAGAAAGCTTCAAGGATCTGCTTAGAAATGAAAAACTAATAAAATAAATGAATGTCTGGCCCAAAGACTATAGGCCTCCCTAGTCCCCTGATTTAAATCCTTTGGTGGCATAGTGAGTCTGAAGCCAGTAGAGTCAGATTCCAGAGCCTAATAAATATGAAAGGCAGTCATAGTTCGTTAGGATATGAATCTATTGGCACAAGAAACAAACAATTGTGACATAAAAAATGTTTTCAGGGATACCGTTAGATCTAATCATTTGTAAAAAAAATTGGATCGGAAAAGACTCTGACATCTGCATATGTCTAAAATCCCGACTAGACTAACTGGTTCTGTGCGTACGTTCAAATAAAGGACAGTTGCACACGCCACGCCAATACCAATGTATTGAGGGGCTCCGTCAATGTGGTGTAGGAAGAGATGGACAAAGGTAAAGTAATGAGGACCTGTACCAGCTTCGGGACTCGTTTGGAGCTATTATTGAGGCTGAGAGTGGAACCATAGGAGTTCTAAATTATAATGAAGAAATTTATTATGTATTTCAAGTAGTGCTGTGGGAGGGGATTTTAAAAATCCTTACTGCAGTCCTGATTCTGTTCTCCAATTGTAGGAGAATTTTATAGAATTCGGAATAAAGTTACATTTTTAGTAATTAGTCATCCCAAAACAAAAACCAATGTTAAGAACACTGATTAGAGGAATAGAAGAAGAAACTTCAACAGCTGACAACCAAATACAGTATACATTTTTGTGTGTGTAAGCAAAGCGATAACTCATTAAAACAAAATTATATAGTGTATTTTGTTGTTAATTGTCAATGTTTTAGCATTTTAACGTTGATTGATTAGTTCCAATTATCTCTGGTTAAACTGTGAACAATTTTTAACGACCCTGGAACAAAAGTTTTATAGTTGAGAACTACAAACTGATTTTGTGCCATTTTTGATAAAGTAAAGCATTCAACAACAATCTTCTTAAATGATTACAACTCAAAAATGTACCTTTAATCCGAATTCTATAAAATTTCGGGTACCAGAAATTTACTTAAGTATTTACGTCTAAATATCTGAACTGACCCGGATCCAAGAAAATATGAATTTATCCTATTTTTAGAGTGAGCAGGACAACATTACCATCGAAGAAGTTGTACAGTCTTCTTATCGAAACCAATTTTGTTAAGTGATGTCGCTGAGATAATCCTTCTTAAGGAGGAGTTCCACACCTTCAATGGGATAGTACCTCTTCATCTATCTGTAATTGTATTGGATCAAAATTGAATTCATATAATGCCCTGTGTGCCTAGTTTTCCAACCATGGCAGAGTTTTTCAAATTGATTCTTGGAATCTCGAGTTAAATGATAAGTGTAAATAATGGAAAAATAGTTATCTGACGACCGGTTTATATACAAATATACATATTAGATCTATAGATATATATATTGGAGACACTCAAAGTCAGATAAAGAAAATCCCTTCTATTTTCTTAAAAGTTTAAAAAAATTGTTTTATCCATTATTTTGAAAGAAATATGGCTACGAAGTCAAAAAAAGAAAATATTAAACTACTTATTTATAAATATGATGAAATATGCATATTTATTTTATTTAAAAATTGTCAAAACAGATTCCATCTTTGTTTGTATATCAAGTATTTATGTTTATAGTAAGTAGGGGATAGGATAATAAAATGCACAATCTGCTCTCTCATCATTATCTTAAAATGTTTGCTCTGTGGTTCTGAAGCATTGTCTAACACAAAATTATTCTAATAAATACACCAATGATTCAATTTAATTGTTAAAAAATGTTGAGTAGTAGTAAGTTGGGGAAAAGGGAATTTCCCGTCCCTTTTTTACAGGTGTGATTATGTACTACAAACGCTTTTTTAACAACAAAGTGCTTGGCCAGTTCAATCGTGAATGATAGTGCGTCAAGTATTGAGGTCTCAAAGGAAGAAATTCTCCATATTTTACATTTTTACTACCTGAATGGGAAAAAATCGTCAAAGGCGACGAAGAAAATTTGCAAAGCATATAGAGCTTTTTTGCTTCGAGTTATGGTTCGAGCTATTTTTTCACCGCTCTATTCTGCTCTCTATTGTCAACAACTTTACTGTCAAGCCAACATCAGGCTGCAAACATCTTTGATGACACTCCAGAAGCTCTTGGAGCACGGATGGGAAGTTCTTATGCAGTCCGAACCTGGCACCAACAGATTACTAAGAGAAGGACATTATGAAGTTAGATTCTTGTTGGTAACAAGTTATCAAACAGAATATAATACTCGCCTTAAATGTGATGATTATAACACTTCTTATAAAGCTGTCTCAAAATCCTAGACTGCTCAGAGACCGCTTTGATTTTTAATGAACATAACTAATTTGGTCCGTTAAAGAATATTGGTCCTCAAGGAAAAATCGGTCTTCCTCACTCTCATTTAAAATTCAGTAAGTAATTTAACTTTAAAATTCAGTGGAATAGGTATATATTGGAAAGATTAAATTTCGCACTATGGTCTGTAAGTATGGATCGAAATATTGCCGCAAAATCGATCTAGATAAAATTACTAAAGACCGAAACAGAAAACAAATCAG
>NW_027297071.1:0-1149 GCF_016086655.4 Lepeophtheirus salmonis | reverse complement strand
CTATTATTTTGTTTTCCTTTAATATCCAAAACAACTTTACCAATATAATATAAAAAAATTATGATATTAAGGATAATTAATCATAAATATGACGACTTACCATCGTAGTCAGCAATAACAGCTCCCAGGTGGGAGCAGAATTTTATACAGGTGCTTTTGATGTAGGCTTATGACATGGCAGCTCACGGATCAATGAAAGAGTCCTTCAATCCTGATATACCTTGGATATTAATAAAGTTTTAAATAATTTAACTTCTATAACTCAGCTCATACCGCATGGTCCCGAATTAATTTAGCTATTTAAAGAATTAATGATCCAAATATATCAACATCTTTTCATTTTAAAATACTTTATAATTTCATACGGAATCACCGAGAGAGAATGGGTCAAGGTCTCAACATTTTGGTGTATGATTCTATAGGGATTACGGCCAGATACCATATTCCAGGGGATTCAGATCTGGTGATTGGAGAGTTCATTTAGTCTATGAATTAACAATTGTACTACAATTACATAAAGTAAGTTCAAAAAGTCATTTGTCATACTTTTATGAAAAAAAAGAGAAGTATTTATTAGATTTAAAAAGTCAAAGTTCTTAAGCAAAACGTTGACTGAATGACTGATTTTAGAAAAATGTCAATAATTTTATTTTTTGATAAATAATTTTGAAATTTTTTTTTGACAAAACATTGAGACATGACCTTTGCGAACATTTTCCTTTCAAGCATACCCCTGAGGACGCCCCTGACTAACCAAATTAGATAAGTACATAAGTGTCAAATAAATATTTTTAGAGCAATTTCTGTCGTCATTAAATATGTATGTACATTTGTTCATTAACTAAATATATTGATGACATTTAACGTTGATACAGAAATTTACATTTATATTTGTTTTAAATGTTAATGAAGTTTGAGGCAAATTATAATTCTAAATTGGATTGAATGAATTCATAGAGTTGTAATATTCATATTCTCTGATAAATCTCACTGAAGACCATTATTAGAAACGTAGTTACATATTCAAATGTAATTGTATCATACTAGAAAAATACTTATAAAATTCGTTAAAAGAGCTTAAAAGTAACTTTTTAAAGGTTCTCATAACTTGGTTTGATATCCATTGGAAGTTGGAATTCACAGATATAG
>NW_027297070.1:0-2702 GCF_016086655.4 Lepeophtheirus salmonis | reverse complement strand
TTTTTATGCTAGAAAAAGGAGTAAGAAATATCCACCTATTTTGAAGATTCTATAATTTATCATGTATTTAGAGAGTTTTCTTCACTACCAGTGAAATTGCTTCGGAAACAGGCTAAACTTGTAACAAAAAATGTGGGTTTGCTCTTGAAACGTCATATAATTGCTTAATAATGTTAAAATACATATTTATTAATTATTCCCAGTCTGTCTTTTTTATTTATAATTTTTTTTCCTGATCTTTCACATGGTTGACCTTTTTTATTTAAAAAAACATCTTTAAAACTACCTTTTTTTTTTTTTTTTAACAAGATTATTTTAAATTATTACAATTTTCAGATTTTGTCTGAATAAACCAAGCTTCTTTTCCAAATATAAAAAGCTGTTTCAGCTCATTATATAATAATATTTTGAATATATAATTTTTTCCAAAATTGGGCCGCCTCTCTTCTAATCCAAAGGGGAAACATGTATATTCTATAGATTGATTCAAAAAATAAACCGTTCGTGATTTTATTTGACGCATTCATGTGATGGTTGAGTGTGCTGATCCACTCCACTTTTACAATAATATGAATATTTATTTCATTTACTATGTGCATTCCTGCTATTATGTTTTTGTTTCTTCCTCACATACCGAGTCATAAAAAATTTTAAGACTAAAATGAACAAAATTAACAGCAATATTGTAAAACTTTGCATACATTTTATGTTACAAAAAAAGAAATTCATATTATTTATTTAAGGGATAATAATGACAATCTTGAATTTGTATCACAGTAGGTAGCAATAATATTTTTGTAATTAAAAATTTGTTGCAGTTACTTTTAATGTGGCTTCTGACATGACAACACACTACTCATTGACAGTTTACAATAATACTTAAACATTTTTGTGAAAGATTCTGCAGAACTTAGAATCTATTTGCCAACATATGTTATAACGAGGGAATTCCGATTTTGTTAATGGAAGTTCAAGATATCTAAGCCCTGAATTTGAGTTCTCTTCAGTAGTTAAACTTCTAGGACGACATCTCCTGGGGGGTTTCTCCAAGATTTGTATTCTTATCCAGACGCTCCTTGAGACTGTACTCAGTTTCTTTTGAGCTGCAATAACAGATTTAGGGAAGCACGGTTAGAATATTTCTCCCTCATTATTCTTGAGACATGATAATAAACTCTTGTATTTTTAAATTAACATATACGAAAAATAAAGACGCAGGTCTCTCTGTTTAAGTGAAATAGAATCAATTTCTTATACTCACGTTTTCTTTTTTAGCATCAACAAAGATGTACTGTAGATTCCTTTAAACTTTTTTGATTGATTTTCATAAGCTGACCCTTGTATGAATTAAAATACCTAACTCTTCATATTATGAACTCAATATTGGTATTGCAAAGATTGATTTTTATGTTTTTATTAATAAATATCATTCAAGGTTTTTTTTTTTTATTCGTGTCATTTCATACTCAACCATTGATACATATTTTGATAACACTATCAGCTCAAGTTATATATTAATAATAACTGTTATCTAAATAATAATTAAAAGTTGGCAACAAGAAATATGTTTTTTTTCCCAATGTGACCTTTCTCCGAAGTTGCAATCAAAGTTGAGTGTGGATAAAAAGCTCATCGTTATTATATTTATACGCTGACTGATAAAGTTTTAAAAATTGTCTCAAAACTTTTGCACTTCCCGGTATAGTCATTATTTTAGGGACAAATGTTAAATTCGTTTTTATAATTAACTTTGTCCATTATGTCTCCCAAAACAACAATAATAAACTCACATCTCAAATTGTATAAACATATATGTCCTTCTATTATCTATATGCTTATGAGATCTTCTAGTGGATAAACTTCATAATTCACAATACTTGTATCATACCTGTTATCATAGGTGATCTCCTACTCATTTTTCCATTCTTCTTCCTCCTTCATGATTATATTAAACCTACAACTCTACAATACTTACAGAGTGAAAAATCCATACAGATTGGAAAATATTGATATTTCTTAAATTATTTTATAAATACATTGTATAACCTTTATATTAAAGTAAATCTGAACTATTTATGTTTAAAAAATAAATGAATTCAGAGCCATTCAATAACTCAAAAATGTATTTTATTTTTCAAGTCTTTGCAAATATTCAAAAAAATATAGTAAATGTTAATAGTATTTCATAAAAACTGCAATGATATTATTATCAACTCCATTCAAAGTATCAAACAAAATAAAACGTGATTCGTCAGTATTTTATAAGTGTTGGGCATATTTTTGAAATATATATAACTAGAGTTGCAAGAAAAAATAACCTTATACAAGAAAAGTTATGAGTGTCGTTGGGAAAAATGTGTAGAGTTAAAAAAAGACAATGTTGAAAAAGGAAATAATAAATGCAAATAAATTTACTTGTATCTTTGATACTTCGGAAACATTTGTGCCCACTTTCGTATATATTGTATATTTGGAAAAATAAAAATAGTAAAATATTTTAAAAAGGAAATGTATAAGATATTCATAATTTCCAAAAAGCTATAGGATAGTGATTAGTGAAAATATATTGTAATGCTATCCGTGAAATGCTGCAACTTGTATAACTATTCATGGTAGATTGTATAGAGGGTTTTCATAAATTACTTAATGCATTAATGGTAATGCCATTTTAGTTACTCATTAGCTGACGTTTTTAATAAATA
>NW_027297069.1:0-531 GCF_016086655.4 Lepeophtheirus salmonis | reverse complement strand
CCATATCAAAATAGCATAGAAGAATATCTTCTACATTTAAGTTGTTTGAAGAGATGAGATATTTGCACCATTACGAATGAGACCTTGAAAGATTGAACCTGGTCCATTTTGGAATTAAAAAACTATTCACAGATGTTGTCAGATGTTTTTTTCTTTGTTAGAGTGTTCGTGGAGTCCAGAAAAGCTGCAATGTTAATGGCTTGAGTGACAGAAGTTAATTTTAGTGTCTGAATTTATGCGGTGTGATACTAAGATCTTATTTAGTTCGATGTTATTACAGAAGATCCTGATGGGAGATGTCTTCTGCAAGGTATTAAATATGTTTGCATCTAAATGTATTTAGTCTCGACAATAATAAAAAAAAAAAAAAATTAAGATACCAGCGTTTATATCTTATTCAAATCTTAAGATAAACTTTTATGTAAATGAATTATGATACACATAACAGACCAATTACAAAAAAAAACAGAAACAGTCCTCTTTTTAGACGCAAACTCCTGTAAGATTTCATTAATACGACTACATTATTAT
>NW_027297068.1:0-636 GCF_016086655.4 Lepeophtheirus salmonis | reverse complement strand
CATGCACTAGTATACTTATTGTTATCTCTTCCGGAATAATGATGACAGCTTTGGTAAATATACAATTATGTTCAAATAGTTTCAATCAAATTATTAAGCCCGTAAATTGATGCAATTTACATTTATTCTACACATCAAATGTATTAGAGGTACAGAATAGTTACCATACACGTCTCTGACCAACCACTTATTGATTAATTTACTATTAATCAATAAAAAGATTATGATTGGAGAAAGTTTAGCCACTTTTTTAATTAAAAGTGGAGGGGGGGGGGGGGAGAGATCCAATATTAAAAACAAAAGATGAGACATTGAATATTCTAAACCAGCAAGGGAAAGTATTGAATCATAAGGAAAGGTCATGTCCTTTCTGTCTAAATATATGGGACTAGGTAAATTCACCGCAAGATATCCTCCCATAAGCCATTTTGCCACAAGGATATTTCGCTGTTATATAACAGGTGAAGTCAAAAGTTCTGAGCGTTTTTTCGCTTTATTTTGACAATAAAATTAACACACTTAGGATTATCCGATTTATATGGTTCCTAACGGGTTTCTGACTAATCTTCAGTTCCTGGGCAATTGAATTAGTGTTCATATGCCAGTACAACTCGACGATTTCTATTATTTTATCAC
>NW_027297067.1:0-351 GCF_016086655.4 Lepeophtheirus salmonis | reverse complement strand
TTGTATTCATGTTCTTTTGGAAACGGAGCATATTTATAAAATAACATATTACTTTGTGTACTTATGAAAAAGAATCAATTATGAAATAGACATGAAGTATCAAGGGAGAAGAGGGAATTGACAGGTGAAAACAAAATACATAGGGTATTTTTGTGTTAGTGAAGTAACGCCGTGTTAGAGGCATGTCTCAGTACTTTTTGTACACACGGTATAGGATGATTTCGTTCAAGATATAATAACTATGTATATGTTATAGCAGAATATAATATGTTTTACAGTTCAAACTATAGAGAATAAAGAGGAATATTATCTTTAAGATTCTAGAATCATCTTCCACTTGTTTTTGAGTGA
>NW_027297066.1:0-2469 GCF_016086655.4 Lepeophtheirus salmonis | reverse complement strand
GGGGCATCATTTTCACTAAAATAAAGGGCATGGAATAAATTATAGCCGTATCGAGGAGGGATTTTTTGAATCTTTGTGCCACTAAGAGCCAAGTAGCTAAACAATAATATAGTTCTGAAAAGGAAAGAGATAACTGAATGATTGAATGGATGCTCCAGACATCAGGAGCTATAAGAGCAAGTACAATAGCAATTACAGCGTTGTGAGAAGCCACATCTAATAATTCGAATCGATCTGCAAGTTTTTCCTTAATAAAATTGTAATTCCTAACATGTTGAATCTCGATAAATGATGCAGAATGGAACTCAAGGGAAACAAATTCAAGGATCCAGGGGAGAAAGGTCTCTGAAGACCAAGGTATATCCATTTGGAATTCATTATCAAACATTAAAGAAGAATCCTGAACGATAATTTGTGCATGAATGGACGATGAAAGAATTTCTTGATGTTCTATTAAAAGATATTCAACTCTTTTCATTCCAGACTCATGGTATATTTTGAATTGAAAATATAACTTTCTCCATGGAATGAATCCAGATCTACGAACACATTAAATTAATAAGTAATAAAAAAGTATGTTCAAGTAACATATACTAATATATAATAGGGTTGAATGATACCTTGAAGTAATGTCTCTCCAATTATGGCAAACCAAAGCGACGTTGTGAAGAATTTCTGGCAAGGAAAGATGTCGAAAATCCTTTCTAATATCTCTGGGGTTAAGTTTTCCATGGATGAACATTAAACTCAAAAATTCATCTGGAATTCAGTATTACTTGTCTTTTCATATAAATACATTAACATACGATAGTACTTATTGAATTATAATTTATTAGTAATAATTATTAATAATGCAATTTATTATGTTATAAATAATAAATATTAATTATAAGTAACGGGTATATACTCTTATTAATTAGTGATAAACTAGCAATTTACTTGCATAATATTTATTATTTTATAGTTCTATAATATAATACTAAAATACAAAAGTCAGCTGACTGATACAAGATACAACCACTTTTTGGCTCACAAAACCTACGGACCCTAGTGCGAATGAAACAGTCAACAGATGGAGGGAGATGAGAGAAGAAAGGAGTTGGAATTCCGTGGAAAGGCATTTCATTCATGCTCATTTGGATGGATCTCTCCTATGGAGTAATATAATATATGGATCCGCATCCATCCATCCTTCCCGTTACTAAGAATTTCCAATATTCACGCCTTTCTATACTCTCTTCAATGTCATGGTCGGTTCAAGAGATCTCGACTCTTAAGGTGAGATCCTATGAACATGTGCTTCAATCTGTGGATCTTTTCTCCTTTAATGGAAGGATCGTTAATTGTGCAGGTGCATCTTCATATCAAGATATATGATAATGACCTCTGATCTCGTTAATCATTGTCCCTATACATTGATAAATTCCCAAAGATCTTTCTACGGAATCATCGTATACTTATACACATAAGAACTAAGGAGTTTCATAAAACCACAGAATAATCCAGTGAAATTCTCAGTGAAGAAAAGAGAGAGAGTTCTCATCCTCCATCCACAGCTCTTTCTTTGAAATTCTTGAAATTCAACTCTGCTTCGTCTCCTTCTAAGAATACTTTACACTAATTGGAGTCTTTCAGTGTCCTTGATGTATATAACCCAAAAAATCACTCATCTCAATCACATTTTAAGTTGGACTTCGTTATATACGGTGGATACGAATAAATATATAACCTGACACTTCAAGCTCACGCCTGATTTCTTTATTACTTGTGAGTCTCTTAACTCTTTTGTCATTGGAAACAAGTGGAAGATGACTCTAGACTCGAGAAGATAATGTACTCAATGAGATAATCTGCAAATGATATTCTATTGTGCTGTTATAAATAAATAGTTTATTGGAACTGCTAAGTGATTATGTGTAAAAAAAATATACATATAAGAACCTCTTAACTTCTTTCGGAATATCTGAATGCAATTGCAATTCCCAAACTTATTGAGTCAGTAATCTTCTTCCAAACAACCAAATTACTTGTTACCATTTTGGAATATAACTCCTGCAAAGATCTAAGATCTCTACACAAATAAATAAATTATTAAATGTTTGCCACATACTAGCTAATTATCAATTGTATTGATTGAAAAAATAATAGTGTCAATGATATTCATCAAAATTTACATTCCCTGTGTGTTCTCCGTTATTTTTTTTATATATAATTGATTCATTTGGTTTTATTCTGGACATGCAGATACTATTTTGTAATTGAGATTCATTTTAGGCGAGTAAGATTTCAAATTCATAAGAACAAATTCAAAAATGGCGCACCTCATATTTTGTAGGTCGTTAACGACAATTTTTAATTTTTTTTTCATACCTTTTTATAAGATACATTAGAAGAATAACTAGGACAATTAAATTTTGAAACCTTAAATCCATTTTATTATATAAACTATCATTTCGATATGAGTTAGGC
>NW_027297065.1:0-972 GCF_016086655.4 Lepeophtheirus salmonis | reverse complement strand
TATATATATATTTATTTATTTTGGGAGGGGGGAGCTTGTTTTTGAATTTTTTTAGACAAAAATCAAAAACCCATAAGTATTCACAACAAATGTCACATGTTAAATATTTTGGGAAAAATAATTTCAAATATAAAATTTCTGGAGAAACAAATACAAAAATTAAATTTTTCCCAAAATAAATTCAAAAATCTATAGCTATTCACAGAAAGTTAAAACTTTTTGGAATTTTTTTTTTTCAACAGTTCATAACCGTTAACAAAAAATTAAATTATAAATATTACATTTTTTGGACAAAAATCTAGCTATTTACAGGAATTTAAATTTTTTGAAATCTTTTTTTTTAAGAATTATTTTTTTTGGAAATTTGGGCGGGGACAACAGTCCCTCCAGCCCACCCCCTGTGGATGCCCCTGGTACTCCCATTACACCTCCTTCGGAGCACTGTGTAAATTGTAATTGTAGGTGCTATAATGCTAAGTTTGTTAACTTTTCAATTGGTATCGGATTAGTTCATATTTTCCCAGGAGTATTTTCCTTACGTTGAGTTATTTGTGGATGCCTACCACAAAATGCCATTGAGCACCATAGAATCAGAATATTACGACTCATGATGTCTTAAAAATTAATCGGTAAATGAATCAGCTCGTGTTATTTTACCGAGAGATGACCATTTAAGTTCTGACCGCAGATCACCGCCACACTTGATGCAATGACCATAAAAGAGATACTATTCTATTACTGATAAAATTTGCCTATCAGAAACAAGCACATTGTATATTATTTAGTATAGTCTAAGGTTAATAAAAATACAAGGTTCGATCATAATATAATCGGGTTTGCCAGAATTTGATGTATCGTACCGACTGTTAGGCAAGAAAAACAGATTTTGACAAAATATGCAACCCCTCATACACTATGAAGTCAATATTAAAAAGCGTGGTGGAAGTCAAAACATCAGTCGTACACGTGTTA
>NW_027297064.1:0-4082 GCF_016086655.4 Lepeophtheirus salmonis | reverse complement strand
AGTAGGTATGATAAAAAAAATTGTGGGGGGCTTTGAACACACAAGAAAGGAGAAAGGAATAAATCCCAAATTTTTATGTAATACAAATAGTAATATTAATTCAAATCACGGATATTAGTTTTTTAATCCATTTTCCAGTTTAATCTAATAAATTGAAACTCTCATGTATAACCTGAAAAAATTTCACTTGCCATATTTGAGAAATTTAAGACTATAGGTAGGTATGTTAGAAAAGAGAGAGTGCTCTTATCTGTTTTCTCCCCACGTATTAAGTAGGTCGAACAGTTGATCTATAAGAAGTTTCCTGACGCATAAAACGCCATAAATATGAGCATCCTTTAAGTCATAAATTAGAAGACTTTTTCTTTAAGACGATACAAAAAATTTACCCCCATAATGTTTAAAAGGTTTTAAACTATATTGGCATTGCAAAAATTCAAGAAAAAGTAGCAACATACAGCTTCATTTAATAACATAACTTAAAATGACTTCCGAATTGGCTTCGATGTTTTGGGCCAATAATGACCCTTCTAATTTATAGATAATTTTTTAAAACTTAAGCTAAACTTGAACATTTTTTTTATTCATTAGTGAAATAAATATGAAAATCGTTTGATAGCATCAGTTTTATGAGATGAACTAGTTGTAGTTTCTAATGAATAGAGGATGTAATGAACTGCAGATTTGCTTGGCAGTTTGGGGGAAAAATCACCCCTTCCGATTGAAAGAAGAAAAAATTTTAAAACGTCTAACGAAGCGAATATTTATCTATTCATTCGTTAAAACAATTTAAAAATTTATTGACGGAATCTGTTGTTATCACTAACAAATGATAGGACTATTTCTTTATCTTTAAATTGGCTTCGACGTTTTGGGACAAAAATAGCCCTTCTAAGTAATAAATGTAATTTATTTTTTTTAAACGTAAAGGAAGCTTGAACATTTTTTATGTTCATTAGTGAAAAAATAAAAAATGATTAGAGCATCTGTTTTTATTTATTGAAATAGATCGTAGGCGCTAATAAATTATGAGAGGAGTTTCATTTTGTGTTATACTCAATCTTTTCCGGTAACTGGACCTCGTACAATTCACATCTAGGTAAGGGTAGGTTTTGTGATTCAGTGAGACAATAATAACAAACTATGTACGTCATATTTAATACACCAGTCTTAGAAACCAGTCCTTAGTACGTGCAATTCAAGGAAGATGGATTAAATTTTGGACAACAGATCTACGGATTTCTCTGTGAATAGTCATTGGATTGTAATAATTGAAGTATTTATGGGAAGAGGCACTCCATACATACTGTAAGGCCCCTTTTCAAATTCATATTTTAACTTTTTCAGACTTTCCTAACATACCTACTGTGGTTATTATATTTAGAATCATCGTAGGTATGTTAACAAATAGAGGCGCCACCGAGTTTTTTTCAAGGGAATATGTGTAAATCTAACATAAGATTAATTTTAGAACTGGTTCTTCAACAAATGTTTGGTTATTGAATGATTATACATTATTTGATTTGAATACTGTATTTTGGAAAGTTTCGCAAAAGTGTATTATATTTATTGCGTTTAACGTTTACATAAAGATCCAGCCACATCACTACCCAAAAAACCTATTCAATTTCGTGAGAGATATAACTATATTATTTCTTCATTTAAAGTAGTGCCTTCTAAGTTTTGTCACGGATAGCTTTTATGTTTTGAATCCTGAGTCTCTCAGTTAACTTGTAGGGTTTTTTAATACATCCTATGTAAGTAGTAGGGTTTTATCCATTTTCTGTCCGAATGTTAGCATACTTTATACTGGTATTAACCCTCAGATCGTCCGCAAACTAAGTCATAGTAATTGCAGTTGAGTAATTTAATTTTTTTCCATTTATTATAACGGGTTTTGATATAGTGAACGTGTCTCTTCTAAGAAGGAAAATGCCTGAAAGTGCTATTTTCGAGAGCTGAATCATTTTCTAAATCAAATAATTATTTCTTTGAGAACTAGTAATTATGGAGGCACCTTTTTGTAAACTTCAAGGAGGTAAATTCATTATTCAATCATTATGAAGAAAGCATTTTCTTCACAGTTTTGAGTAGGCATTGATAACAAAGAAATTGCGTCGGCAGTACTTTTAACATGAACTAAAACTTATTATTACTTTTCAGCAATAAAATAAATTTTTAAATTTCTGTATGATGAGTACACATATCATGTCATTAAGCTTCAAGAATGGTACTATGTATTGTTGCAGAAAAGATGAGATAACTCACCTGGGAGACATCATGACAAGGGTAGGTTGCGGTTTTGAGAGAAAATATACCGTGAGAGATGTTGGTGGGAGCTAATTGAATAGAAAATTTTGGAATGAAACATCGAAGGAGATAGTTTAAGGAACAAAATAGAATAAAAATTAAAAAGGGCGATTTATAAACAGCATTTAATTATTTTAAAAATATAGAAGAATGGACTAAAAATGAGGTTTTAGACATTTTTAAAGAAAAAGTTATTGGAAAAAATGCATACCACTTATGGTTGTAGATTCACAACTTAAAGCCTTTAATGCCAAAGTGGAAGATTTGAATTTAGATAAAATGTGTTTTAATATTTTGATATTGATCTCAAACCGAAAATAATGCCACTTCCAGAAGAAAAGTGAAATGTCAGCGTTTCCTTTAGGAGCTGATATTTTATTAGGAAATTTAAAATTTTTTGATTAACTTGATCTTACAATATTTTTGGTATTATAATTTGCAGAATGATATAAATATTTGATAGTTATGCCATAAATATTATTTACTTCTTTGTAAATAAAGATTATTACTGAATTAATAATTTTTAAACTACACAAATAATAAATTAATATAAATTTCAAAATTTTTTATAGGTTCTTGTATTAAGTTTATTAGTTTATTTATTATTATTAATAATAAGTATGCGTCATGTTTATTATGATTTGTGACGTCATTTTCAAATTTGCAGCTTCAACTAGTGTTCAAATAGATGAAACATATACAAATTGCTCTTAAACAAAGGAGGGATTACAAGAAAAACGATTTAATTTTTTATCCTGAAAATTGCAATTAATCGGGATATATCTCACCAATTAACTTAATTTTTGGTATCACTGCATTATTACAGCTAAAGTTACATAATTGATATTATATTAAAAATACAAAAATATGCTGTTTTGATTTTTTGTTGACATACATAATCAGAGCAATATTAATTTTTATATTCAAATTAATTCTAATTTTTGGAAGAAAACAATTTATTTTTGTTGTAAATATATTATGTAGTTTAATCTATGTGGTTAATGTATATTAATTAAGTATTATTTTTTCAAGGCATTATTTGATTTCCAAGAATAAGTAATGGTACTTCTAGATTTATTTATTGAGATATTTTAGATAATATGTATGTGAAGTTTTAATAATACGTTTATAATTGTTATTATTTAATGAAGAACATCTTATAATAAATATTAAATATAATATATCTCTTTACTTATATACTTATTTTCTTAAACTTTCTAAATTTATTGATGAGCTAGACTTTTAACCTTGAAGATATCCAAATATTTCTTGCTAGCTTCAGTCTTAAAATTTTCATATTTTTAATGACCATTTAAAATTATCATTTTAATTAAAATAAATTATCATTTTAATTAAAAATAAATTATCATTTTAATTAAAATAAAAAATTATCATTTTAATTAAAATAAATTATCATTTTAATTAAAATAAAATATCCTTTATTAATTTATAAAATGTTTGAACTTTTAATATGAACAATTTAACTAATGTAAAATGTTAATACATAATAATATAATAAACAATTTTCATTAATTAATAATCTTATATCAGTATGTATAAAATATTATATTAATTCAAATTAATTAATAATTATATTATCAAATATGTATGAAATATTTTATAATTATATTATTTACACCAAATTGTCCTCTTCGCATCTCATACTTAAAAAAATATTAATCATATAGACTTTGATTCTTCTTTTCTTCTCTTCTCATTACGTGACAACATAAAATAAACATAAGACATACGTCATAGCTAGGGGTTGTTGA
>NW_027297063.1:0-2076 GCF_016086655.4 Lepeophtheirus salmonis | reverse complement strand
ATAACTAACCGGAAGTGTTGAACGGAAGTAGCCCTTCGAATTTTTGCTGCAAGAAAAAAGTATTGCAGGACATTCTTTCCCATACTAAACCTCAACTCATGGTGGAAACGGATTTTGGACTGGTAAAAATTGGTTTCATAAGACACCCTCTACTACCCACCATCTTCGAACAAAATATATTTTACACCATTAAATATTATTTAATCTTTTATTTCTATCAATGGAGTTTTTTCAATTTCTTCAAGCCTCAACTAAAGCCACGACTATGATTCATTAACGTTCCACGAGTCTATGAGTCCTTTTAAAATAGACTCAGCATCCCAGATCCGTGATTCCTTACTCCTTCTCCTTATAATATATAAACAGTAAAAGATTACGAATTACTTCTTAATCTTTATCATTAGTCCTTTTTTCTTCTTCTCCTAGCCACCAGCTATATATTTAATCTGATCAAGATACAACAGTAAAGTTCGAACCGATAATAGAAAAAAACATAAAAAGTCGTAGAAGATGTCATGCGACAAAATCTCCTCGAGAAGAAATCAGCAACGGAAAAAATGTAGGGGGCAAAAATGTTAGTGACATAGTTACCTAGAACCATTTCGAGAAACCCGTCCTCCTATCTGCATATTTTGTCCTATAGGTATTTTTAAGTACAATAGCAATCACGTACTAGAAATATAAAAATGGTCTACTCGCTTTTCTTGTTTGTATTAATTAGTTATTATTAGTAAAGTATGCCACTTTTCTACGTTAATAAAAATGTTATAGTTTTGTATATTTGTGTATTTATATCATCAATTTTATGACGAAATATACGCTGAGATGATAATATAACTTTTAGATTAAAATGAAAATTGTCAACAATTTGTAGTAGGGCCTGTGTAGAAAGTAAGTATAAACAAGTTTTTGACATTTTTTGTTGCCTTCCTCATGAGCAACTTCAATATAAAAGAGTGAATTTGCTCCACAAGTTTTCTAGTTTTCCCACTCTTCAGCTCTGAAGATTCAGTAACCAAGATTTGTTTTTCTTTTCTTACAACCATTGCACGAAATGTATATTTTTTATGGATTTAAAACATTTGACATTTTCATTCCCCCATCTCCTTATATATTTTATAATTGGGGGGTTTTAAATCAAACTAAATATTTTTTATCGATAAAATCAAATGCGTTTATAATCTCATGTTAGCTCAAAGCTTTTTTAATGTTAGATTACTCTCAAGATTTGCTCTGTCTTAGACCTTAAATATATTTCTAGTTTTGGCACATAGTTTGGGGTGCAGAAGATCCTGATTCTTTTTCTATGAAACAAACAATAGTATTAATAATATTGTAATAGGAGGTATCCATAGATCTACATGAGGGATCATTATATATGTTGATTCAAATCGTTTGCATTTTGGATTGTTAGTTAAAGAATAATGACAAAAGCTAAGGAAAAGAAAATTCATTCTTAAAATTACCACATTCCAAAAACCAAAAAATACACACAATTTCCATAACTAACATAACTGACAGTGCTCCTTAAATACAAACAGGGCTAGACAAAAGTATCCGGAAAATATTTTCAAGTAAGTTTAAATAATAGTAGATGGCATTTTAAGACGAAACTCATTACATATGAAATTTAAATTGAACTATTAGGTGGTGTATCATTTAATATGATCAACCACAGTATTGATCCTCAACTGTAAATGAGCAAAAATGCTGAACAGGTCTTTTTTACATCTTCCATCTTAAAGCTGGACATATATATCTTCACAAAGAGCTTCAGGGATCTCAAGATTCTATGAGGATGTTCGTTTACCTTCCTTCTCAGTTCTGATTACAACTAGAAATCACATGGGGAAAGGTCAGGGCTATTGGAAGGCCACTCATTAGCTTTGATAACTACGTGGAACTGGCTGTCGAGTTAATGTATAATCATGGTTGTCAAATCGCTGAGTCTTGAATTCACATGATCCTTGTATTTGGAGGGTATGTGGGTTCCATCCATGGCATCACAACATTATTAAGAAGGGCCAAGTACACTGAGGAGGTCAAATTGAGACTGTTGTCAAAAATATCAATCGG
>NW_027297062.1:0-1130 GCF_016086655.4 Lepeophtheirus salmonis | reverse complement strand
TATGATTTAAATATGATTATAGATGAAGTTTATATGCGTTGAAATATTTGTAAAAACAAGATTTTTTTTATTTCCGTATATAGATATGCCAAATAGAATGCCAAACAAAATGCATCTTTTCGAATCTTGACATATGGTTAATGGTCCTCCTTCATTGACGTGATAACTTACTGAGCTTTTTATTGTAAAAAAATTATCATTTTTTTACTATGGAAAAGTGAACATATGGGATAAAACTCCCAGTATTATAAATATGAGATCCAGAAACTAAAAAATACAATATAAGTAGATATGGTATCTACTTCTTATTGATTTAAATAACAATTAGTACACTTATAAGTTGCTGATTGTCCGTCCTGAATTTGTAAATAATTGTCAGTAAGGCCAATGGGAAGGACTCTATCATTCCAAACTAATCTGTCGTGTAGGCCAATTATGGGAATGTTGTGTTCACCTGTTCGAGGATTGTAACCCTCATGTACAGGACCAATTTTAACATATCCGTCTTGATAACCACTGTCATAAAAGAATACCCCTGCTCCCGCATATACCTGATACTAAAAGGAAAGTCTTAAGTCATTGAAACAAAATATCATATCATCATTGGAGGTAAGTTCAACTAAAATATTACATTTACAATAATTTCATATCTAATTAGCTGTAGTTAAGATAACTCCATTAAAAAATACTTGTGGGTTAATTCTGTTTACTAAGCGCACATGCGAAGGGAAGCTGGCATTAAGCTCGGAGCCCGCTCTTTGCTATTTACATGAGTTTCCTAAATCTTTGGATACTCCACAGTCTTGATAAAATATATTTAATCTTATTTCATACTGTTGCAATAAATTGATGACACTTACCAAAACAGCCATCTGATCAATAGTCCCACCCACCATTTTTTAAATAGCACCAAGGTTTAGAATAGATACTTGTATCCACAAAAGTACTAGTTTTATACATCCAACGGTATGTGAATGGAAATAAACAATTTTCAGACGGAGTAGTACATTCTAATAACTTTCATCGATATATTTTTGATAACAATTAATGAAAAGTAATGAACAAAACCTTTGCCATTAGCAGAAATTAATGACCGTAGAAAGATACATATTGTGATAATCTTCATGGCT
>NW_027297061.1:0-6790 GCF_016086655.4 Lepeophtheirus salmonis | reverse complement strand
ACTGAATCTAGTAAATACATGTCCTCTAAGACAGTGGCTCCCAAATTTTTGTGCCAAAGGCACACCAAACGACAAATAAAAAATTCTTAGAACACCTATTTTACTTAAACTAATCATTTGGATGATTAATACCTGTTGTAAATAATGTATGGTTGTCACAAATCGTACGGCACATCTGAAATTTTAATATATGGAATTTATTTGCAATCATAAATAGTTGTCAAATCCAAATACATATTATGATATATGTGCTTATCAAAAAATATAGTTCAAATAAGGAAAAATTATCATTTTTTCAAAAACTTTTAACAAAATGTGCCACATGAAGATGGAATCGTAGGAAAAAAGAATTTTTGTACCAATAACAGGGTGGTATATTGAAATCTGAACACTTACTAATTCAATGATTAATAAAGGCTGACTAATTGCCATTTATTCATATTTCGATATATTAAAGTATAAGTTATTAGTTACAAAACAATACAAACCTGAGCTATCTAGCTTACGTAATAGTCGAGAAAATGACACTTGACCGTGTTCGACAAATTTCCATTCGCGCACTCCAAGCAGTTGGACGTCACCAGGACCACTGTCCACCCCCTCAGCAAGTCCGAAACGTTGGAGATGAAGAAGAGATCTGTCAAATAAGCCATGGTGGATCCGCTGGACTAAAGAAAACATCCCATCCTAGTCTGCTCAAGTCCATGAGGGCCCATGAAGAGATTTTGGGGTCTCACACTAGACTCTCTAGAGAGCTGTCAAAAAGGTGGTGGAAAGAAGAGCCTTGTGAGTGTGGAAAATCCCCTTTGACACCAGCAATGAAAGGAACCTATGTAGCAAAAAACATTCTTGAACTCTTGACCCTTTGGTCCCCTACATCCCTGATGCCAATCTCTTTGACTACACCTTTGGGCAGGTGCATGACGAGGGGAAGCCTTGAAGACTCTGGCATCCAAACATCCATGCCCTCAAAGCCATTAACAGCCATGAAATTACATCTGCAGTGGGTAGTTGGTCTTCCGCCGCTCTAATACTACTAATTTTATCTAAATTTTATTGTTGAAGTTTAAAATTCAAAGTGTTCAGATTTTAATGAACCACTCTGTATTTTCATAAGTCAAGGCAACTTTTCTGTACTACATGTTATGAAAATTTTTGAAAAGTTGAAAATCAAACCGGTATATTGTATGATTTGTAACCAATAGAAGCAGCAAATAAAGTTAAATTTGTACTACCTTTTTTCATCATATATTTAATATCGTTTCTTGTAAAATTGCTTATATATATTATGTATATATTTACTTATGATTAAATTCTTATGGCTTCTAAAACTATATCATGTGCTACAAAATTCTTATATCCATAAGTAATCTTCATCAAAAAAGTAATATATCTATCATCTAATGCAATTTTTAATCATTGCAGTATCCTCGTCAGAACTGCTATACATATTTAATCTCATTTTTTGATGCAAAAACAAGACAAATAAGGTGGAAAAGGAGCATTTACCCCCCCAAAATAAAAATAAATAACGATAAAATGTTCCATTTTAAATTAAGCCCCTCCTCCCAAAATAAAATCCTGACTATAACCACTATACTGTGTACATACATACCCTGTAATGATTGGGCAAATTTCCCCATTTACTTAAGATATCTGATGATACTCCCTATAACATATCTCTTATTGTCTCAGCCTTGTCACGTCGCTACTTTTATTATATCATGCAACCTTTCATCGAAAAATAAGCAGAAAAATGACCACTCATCTGGAATTTTATTGATTTTCCGCATTCCCCATGCATATATGTATATTAAAATCTACATAATATTTTACTCAATACTGTATAATAATAATTCTTTGTAATATTTTATTCAAAGAGTCGCTACATATTTGTATTTCTTTATGATATCAAAATTTATTCATAGAAATAATAAGATCAAGACAATGTGCATGATGAAGAGATCATTGAAAAAAGTGTTTGTCCTTTCTGGAAACAGACTATAAATATTTATAACTTATTACTTCGTTTATTTATTAAAAGAATACATTATGAAATAGCCATAATGTATCAAGTGAGACGATAGCTGATAACAAAATACATATGGTCTTTTTGTGTTAGAGAGTAACACCATATCGTACGAATGCTTACTTTTCTATCAATATATCCTTTTATTTAATTATCATCAATAAACAACAAATGTCATAGTGAGGGTAATGTCCATGAAATTTGTACTAAAAAAAATAAGAAAAAGAAAATATTTTTGTAGAAATAAATTTGATACATAAAATATTTTTTGAAAAAAAATTTCAGAAATTAAATTTCAAATATAATATAGATTTCCCGCATCATCGTATGCTGTTCCAAGGGCCTCATTACCAAAATTAAAATATGGGGTCCGTAAAAACAACCCATCGATTGTTGTTGTTATTGGTGATGACGTTAAAGGGTTAAAAAAAATTATACAATATTTTCCTAAGAAAATACAATTATTGATCTAATATATCATCTAAAGCTGGATTAAAGTCCTCTAAAATGATATTAAAATTGAAATTAGTGTCTGGATACTCTTTCAAATTTAACGTATAAGGGATAGCTTGGTCCAAATATTACTTGATTTTGGTTTGTGCGAGTGATGTATCCCGGGTATAGCAGACTTCAAGATACTCAGGTACACTCATGACAGTCCGATGGCTGTACAGAAAAAGGGTGTATTTAGGCCTGCTATTTACGTGAATGTCTTTAAATATACAAAGTTTCTTTTGGAATTCAACGACTTACGAAATTTAAGCATAACACAGTGGAACAATTTAGGAGAGGGGGAATTTGTACAAATGAATTGCAGACAATAATTGAATTTATCTATAGATGCAAAATCAAAATAGATCTCTGTTTTTCTCTCAGTCATCTAAAATATTTGGGATTAAAGTAATTCTGTACTATTATCGTTCTGAGTAATTTTTACCCTTAAAACAATCCCCAAATTCAATATAGGATATAAAAATTCTTCGAAATACATATTTTTAGAGTAGATCTTTTTTAAATTATACATTGAATATTTTTACATAATATTAGCTATGATATTACCTTTGTATTATGAATTAATTATAAAGGTCTAAAGAAGTGTGTCGTTTTTATCATTTTCAGCCTAAAATGAAAATATATATAGCTCAGAAAAAAATGAAGAATCAATGAAAACACTTTTATATCAATTTTATTAATCTTACTTTTAATTTGGGGATTGTTTTAAAGTTAAAAAATGACTCTGAATGATAACAGTCCCGAATTACAATAATTCCAAAAATATTCAGAATTCAGGCGACTGAAAGAAAAACTGAGATCTGCTTTTGATTTTGTGCTCAAAAATAAATTTCTCTTTTGGCTTGAATTCATTTGTAAAAGTGAGCGTGTAATTTATGCATATTTAAAGTTACTAAGAAAATTGCCTGAGGTGGAACATATACAATTTTATCCAAAGAGAGCCTTGGAACAAAAGGAAATTGAGAAACAAAGGTATATTTGTTTAAAAAAAAAAATATCTTTTGTTTTATTTCATAATCCCAAAGAGGGAACCTTCAGGATACAGAAACATCCAGCTCAGGTCAAGGTCCTCGGTGTTGTGGTGACCCAGACAGCAAGATGTCTTTTTTTTTAGGCCAACGAAAAAGTCAAACCGGCACGGACATCTACTCCAACAAGGTCCTTAGGTACCAATGTCTTGTCATGTTTGAAGAGCAAACATCCAGTTTTCTAGGGACAACAGCATATGTCTTTACCTTCTAAGATGGACATCTACCAGGCACAAACGTTCAGGAAGGTGTAGCATTTCTGCAGGGAGAACATGGCTACCTTCTGACAGGCAGACTTCCTGCCTTCTTCCTCACGCAAAGTGAACCCCCTATACTTTGCTATTTGGTTTGTCTTGGAGGGCAAGATGAACAAGACTTCTGACCCAAATGTCAAAGCCCTCAAGACCGTGATCACGGAGGAGCGAAACTACTTGTCCTTGGACTTCATCAAGGCCAGCTGTGCTTCTGTTCGTCCCCGTATTGAAGCCTTAATCCAGAATGGAGGAGGACTTAATGAATGAAAAGTGTAGAAAGTTGTTGAATTACCAACTTTTGCTTCAAAAGTTTGCCATAAAAATGGCACATAATAAAAATATGTAGAATGAAAACTACTTTTTAAAATTTTCTAATTTTTGAGACCTCACCCTGTATATTCAGCTTAGTTTTTTTTTCATTCTACGCATTTTTTTTTTAAGAATCCAAAATACAATGGTTAAACATGACTTCTTGATTAATATGTGAATGAAAATTAAGATGATATTGTTTTTGTCTAAGATTACAAATAAATATGATTTCTTTACATTTTCTTTATTTTCAATCAAATACTATTCAAAAGGGGAAAAAAATAATGCAATTAGAAGCTGAATATTGTAAATAAAACCTTTTTATGATAAAATCAAATGAAACCATTTTATTTAAAAAACTAAATTGTCTTTTAAACAAGACCTAGTTAAATTAGTGCAGTTTTAGGGTTTAGTGATTTAGTTTATAAGAAACTTCGTACTCTCAAAGTTGTATAAAATTAAGTTTTTGGTGACGATATTACGCTTCGGGTCATTTTTTTTTTTTTGCTCAATTAACCTCCTGACTTTATTTTCTTCCTGGATAATTCTTTTCCTAACCATTTCTCAAAATATTATTGTACAAATCTCGACAGTGATGAATCAGCAATAAATCAGACAAAGCACATAGTTCAATAATAATAAAAATAATACATTTATAAGTACCTACGTTATGTGCTTAAATTTTATGGGAAGACCGAGCTTGATAATATATGTACATGTAGGGAAGTCGGAGATAGTTACGAAATGTTATGTCGTCAAACATGTGTGTTTGAAAAGGAATAACTATCTAAAATACTGCTTAGTGATATATAATCATGAGGTGGTAATGTGTGGAAAGAAAAACTACATAGCGATTAGAAAAGGAAAACGGTTGTTACGCGTGCTCTTTCTTCTTGTTTAGTTCATTATTTAATAGGTCGTTGTGGTGTTAATGAAGGATCTCTTAGAGCTTTCTTGTTTATACCAATAATATGTCTCAGTAGAAGGACTCTAATAAAGCCAGTTGAAGTAAGATAACCAACCTGCAGATTTCTTCATTAACATCCCACTCTAAAAGAAGAATTATCGCCTATCTTTGGTGTAAAATTAATTTAAAAATATATAATAAAGTAAATATAATTATAATTGTTTGCCCTGCACTAATGTTATTTTAAATGTAGCAGGCTCTCCATTTTATGGCGTAATTTTCTCCTTCGAAATCATAAAACAGGTAGTTGATATAATAATTCAGGTGTATATATGTCTTGTTCTACCTTTTCCTTACAATCTTACAAAAACTATTTTTATCTAAAATATTTGCAGAACTACCGACATTGCTCTTATTTATTAGGCGTCAATAGACAGAGATACATATATATTTGATTTTTGGCGAATGTACTCGTAGAAGTACTTCCTTTTTTTTTTCTTTTTTAATATGCCCTACTGTAGTTTACCCACATATCCTCCTTATCAATATTGTTATTTCTTAGGATCAAGTAGTCATGCAGTTATAAGATATTAAGGTCCCCTAAAAAATGAGGCCTCGATATACCAACACATTTTACTTGATTAATATAGATTATAGACAGACTTTATAATATCTTCATCTGCATACATTGAAAATTGATAATTATCTAACGTCATGAAAAGTCTAATAATTTATTTATCAAATTTATTTCTATTCACTCATAAATGACTGAGGGATTTGTAGAGTAGGGTTTGTATATATATATATATTAGACTGAACCAAATTGTCAACAGTACGTAATTTTTGTATAGCAAACAAATTTTTATTTTGTATTTTATTCACTTAACAAAAAAATAACCTTTGATCCTCCGAAAAAGTTCCCTTCATTGACGCGTTTTGATTTGAAAACCTGTAAAATAATAAAAAAATTTTTTTATTCCATTTTGTCCCTTTTAAATTATCAAGTTGAATATAAATAAAGGATTATCCAGCATGGACTAAATGGAGAAGTCCATTAGGTTGAGATCTAAGGAGGAAGAAGGACACACATCTTTGCTCCAAAAGTGCTCCAAAGTGTATTGGCACCACTCTTGCAGCGACTTTGCTGTATATGAAGGTTATCCGTCCTGCAGGAAGCAGTAAGACCTTCCCATTGCTGCCAGGAAAGTACTTGGGACTATAACATGTCCAGATAGATACGTTGATTGACCTTCACATCATTGGAAATGAAGATCAAGGGCGTATTCATCTCGCAGGAGGTGAAACACATCCAGACCATCAACAAGCCGTCTTTTGGCCCCTGAACACACTATGCTCCTTCAAATAAATGCCTTTGATACTCCAAGCCAGCACTCAACCGTTGTGGCCGTTGTAAGTAAGCTCCTAGGTGAAGATTTTCTCGTCAGTCCAAATGATTTAAACGTGCATACAAGAATTGAGAAATTTAAGGAGAACCTTCGCCCGGGTCAGCCTCTTGGCCATTGTACCCTCACTGAAAATCAGCCTCTTTTGTAGACGATACGGCTTCATCCCCAAGTCTTCCCTGATAACCGTACACATGGTTTCTTGAGAATCACCAGGCTCATGAACCATATTTATCATGGATCACTTCTTTTTGTGGTTGATCTTCGACCTCATTGCCTCCATCAACCTGGGTGTCCTCATGGACCTCGAGTTACCACTCCTGGGGCTGTGATCTACACTCATGGTC
>NW_027297060.1:0-2863 GCF_016086655.4 Lepeophtheirus salmonis | reverse complement strand
GAGGCAAGAAATATATATAGCAGCGTACGTAATTTATTATTTTTGATAAATACACGAAGGACCAGGCCGTTATAATTTCTTGGAAAAACACCAAAAATAGTGTTGATACTTATTACGACGTTACCTCACTAACACCAAAATATCCTATATATTTGTAGTCATCTGTTAATTCCCTCACTCAACTGGATACGTCCTGGATATTTCATAATTTATTATTTTTGATAAACGACTTTGCCTGTGATGGTAATTATTTTTTTTCATCAGAAAAGAGCAAAACTTTGCCCAAATTTTTGTTGCCCTTGAGAAAATTTAGAATCATCTTTTCTCTTTCCAACAGTCTCAGCTTGCTTTGTTCATAAATAGGATGTTTTGATGTCTTCCTCCGTGATTTTGTACCAATGTCATCCCGTATATTAAAATATTTACCCATAGGTATGTCCAACCTTGTATATATTGACTATCAAATTATTCTTTTGAAGAAATTTTGACTATGATATAGAAATACAAATGTATATCTATACTTTTAATAGAATATTAAAAACAAATTTATAATACAATATCGAATAAAATATTATTTAGGATTTTAATATTAAGAAATAAATAAATGTAATTCATTTTAAAATTGTAAATACATTATATGACATGATTGGTAGCTAATAAATAAATAGTAGTTGGGGGGTTGACTTATTTGGTTAATTCAATAAAATGATTTTGGGTATTTTTAGGTTTCTGTATTTGTATGAAAGGCAGTGGTACAATATGTTAACGTCATTTGCGGCGCAAGAAAAATAAATTAAAAATATATATCCTTTTTGAATTGATTTATGTTTGCACCCCCAAACTACATACACGTCGTCAACTTTTCATCAAATCATCAAAAAAAAAAAAAAATGTACCAACTCCTCAAGCAGTTACTCCAATAAGTCAATCATAACCAATGCTATTTATCTCTTATGTACTCCTAACAGTACTATCACTGTCATATTATTTCTCCACAATTTTTAAAATAAATTGTAAATATATATATTTAATACTATTAAAATCCTTAATAGTATTTTATTCGATATCGATCATATTGCTGAGTAATATTTTATTAAAAGCGTAGCTATACATTAGTTTTTGAGTTTATTAGCCAATATTTATTCATGGAAATAATAATAAATTGGCCAATATATATTATATACAACGACTACGAGGGATCAAGGTAAATTGTATTTTTATCGTTTTGGAATCGAAGCATAAGTATAGAATAACTTACTACTTTGTTTATTTATCAAAAGAATAAATTATGTAATTATGTTTATTATTTTTGTTTTGTTATATTAAAAAAAGTAAACACTAACTAGATTTGTGGACAAAATGAAAATAGTCTCTTACAAAGAATAATTACAATTTTTTTTAAATTTCTATATGAATCCCAGGAGTTTAAAAAGTATTCTTGTACCTAAGTTGCACTTTAAAGTTTTATTTGTCAGTAATTGCTATCAAGCCATTTGATAGAAAAACATATACCTGAAATTCGGAAAGAAATTATTTCTATTTGCTGCTAACAAAATAGACATATTAAGTTGAGAAAACTAATTTTGTATTTCCATTACTTTTTTAAAACTAAGTATATCTTGTTCAATATTGGTCAGATTGGATCAAGTAACAACGCATTAGCAAGGCATGAATGTATACTACAACATTTTATGAACATTATTGCGCTTGGTCGGGTTGGTCGTGAATTATCATGCGTCTATTAAGGAGGTCTTAAAGGAAGAAATTCACCATATTTTACAACCTGAAAGGGACATACGCTTGGAATGGAAAAAGTTCAGGAAAGGTTACGATGTATACAGGGCCGATATTCTTCCGGCTCGTGTTGCACAACAGTGTTTCGAGCGATTTTTCCCTTTCTCTATTCTGCCCTCTACTGTGAACAACTTGACCCAACAGAAGAACCCAGCGTCGGTGAAGGGGAGAAAACGAGACATCATCAAGACAATTCCAGACTGCACACATCTTGGATGACGCACCAGAAAATTCAGGAGCTGGGATGGGAAGTTCTTATGCACACACCCTACAGCCAAGAACTTGCACCAAGAGACTACTACTACCTGTTCCTCTGTATGACCAATGCGCTTGTATTTTTTTGTTAGATTTTGATTATAATCTTGAATTTTTCAATTGATACTCAAGTGAAATATATTATTAATTTAAATAAGATTTTTTCATTCTATGTTGGACATTTTTAAAATTTCAAAACAGAATAGTCATTTTTTATTTATGAAGTACTTTTTTCTTCTTCTTTTTTTAGCCAATTCTTTTTAGAGTAAAATAATTTTTTCAACGACATTCTTCAAGAAATTTTATGTATTATTTATCAAATGACGTTTTTCCATAAAAATAATGCATATTTTATTTCTTAATGACCTTTTTAGATGAAAATGTATTTATTATGATGTTTTTTTTGGTAATAACTGTCTTTATATTTTATTCAATTACTTTTATTTTAGATAATATATATTTTTACTATTTTCAAGGGTGAAACTATTTTGAGAAAAGATAAAATCTTTTTCTATTTTGCTATTATTTCTTTTAAAACTTCATGTTTTGCGTGTGTAATCAAATTTTTGAAATACTTATATGCTGCGAGGAGCTACGGGTCAAGAGTATCTCTAAGACCAGCCCTGATACTTGACCAAATGAATCATGATATTGATAGCTTTCATAGAATTAGGAAGGGGCAATTGCACCCTTCCCCCTGCATCCCCATCTCCTACAGTTATGGTCCCGTACATTCAGGCAAAATTTATTGCCCATCAAGAAAATTATTATCACACACCGAAGGTTGATAATTTTGTTAAGAATAGAAGAGCGT
>NW_027297059.1:0-1503 GCF_016086655.4 Lepeophtheirus salmonis | reverse complement strand
AACTCCCAAATTCATCTTTAAATCATCAAATATAGCACTTTGAGGACCTATAAAGGCGTTTGAGCAAAGAAATATCGCAATTTGAAGCTTTTTTCATGAAATTCAAGTCAAATATGGCTTAAAATGACCATATTTCTCGAAAAAACTCCAAATTTCGTCTATTTTATTACAAATTCATCTTTAAATCATCAAATATAGCACTTTGAGGACCTATAAAGGCGTTTGAGCAAAGAAATATCGCAATTTGAAGCTTTTTTCATGAAATTCAAGTCAAATATGGCTTAAAATGACCATATTTCTCGAAAAAACTCCAAATTTCGTCTATTTTATTACAAATTCATCTTTTAATCATCAAATATAGCACTTTGAGGACCTATAAAGGCGTTTGAGCAAAGAAATATCGCAATTTGAAGCTTTTTTCATGAAATTCAAGTCAAATATGGCTTAAAATGACCATATTTCTCGAAAAAACTCCAAATTTCGTCTATTTTATTACAAATTCATCTTTAAATCATCAAATATAGCACTTTGAGGACCTATAAAGGCGTTTGAGCAAAGAAATATCGCAATTTGAAGCTTTTTTCATGAAATTCAAGTCAAATATGGCTTAAAATGACCATATTTCTCGAAAAACTCCAAATTTCGTCTATTTTATTACAAATTCATCTTTTAATCATCAAATATAGCACTTTGAGGACCTATAAAGGCGTTTGAGCAAAGAAATATCGCAATTTGAAGCTTTTTTCATGAAATTCAAGTCAAATATGGCTTAAAATGACCATATTTCTCGAAAAAACTCCAAATTTCGTCTATTTTATTACAAATTCATCTTTTAATCATCAAATATAGCACTTTGAGGACCTATAAAGGCGTTTGAGCAAAGAAATATCGCAATTTGAAGCTTTTTTCATGAAATTCAAGTCAAATATGGCTTAAAATGACCATATTTCTCGAAAAAACTCCAAATTTCGTCTATTTTATTACAAATTCATCTTTAAATCATCAAAATCATCAAATATAGCACTTTGAGGACCTATAAAGGCGTTTGAGCAAAGAAATATCGCAATTTGAAGCTTTTTTCATGAAATTCAAGTCAAATATGGCTTAAAATGACCATATTTCTCGAAAAAACTCCAAATTTCGTCTATTTTATTACAAATTCATCTTTTAATCATCAAATATAGCACTTTGAGGACCTATAAAGGCGTTTGAGCAAAGAAATATCGCAATTTGAAGCTTTTTTCATGAAATTCAAGTCAAATATGGCTTAAAATGACCATATTTCTCGAAAAAACTCCAAATTTCGTCTATTTTATTACAAATTCATCTTTTAATCATCAAATATAGCACTTTGAGGACCTATAAAGGCGTTTGAGCAAAGAAATATCGCAATTTGAAGCTTTTTTCATGAAATTCAAGTCAAATATGGCTTAAAATGACCATATTTCTCGAAAACTCCAAATTTCGTCTATTTTATTACAAATTCATCTTTAAATCATCAAA
>NW_027297058.1:0-8718 GCF_016086655.4 Lepeophtheirus salmonis | reverse complement strand
TATTGGAAAATCATTTTCCTATACAATGAACGCTTTGTAAGATATTTTGTTATAGTTTCTAGCTTCCTAAAAGTCTTAAGTCCTTTATCACCCTTCATTCCCACTCACAGATGTTTTGTTCACAATTATTAGTTAAAAAACAGTTGACGACATCCTATAAATCATAGAAGTATACATACTTAAGCTTTGTGGCAATAACGGTTATAATACATAATGTTACTCAGGGTTACCTTTTATATGCATGAAACTTGCATTTCCAGCTTCCAAACAATTGAATGATTTGTTCTTCCTCGATGCAGTGATGTCTTTCCAATTGAGGGATCTTGGTTAAAGTTTATATAGAATTGAACATGCTTCTAAGAATGACTTCACTTCCTTGAGGTTTGATGGAGTAGAAAAAGTTCTTGGACGAGAAGCTCATTTTACTACCAACCATCCATTCTTGTACAATGACAGAAGTATGGGCAGGAGCTCAGTCCCACTGAAATACATACGTGCCCGTGTTGGACTTCTTTAGGGTCATGGTGATCTATGGGATCTATAGAATAAAATAAATAATTTCTTTAAAGTCTCCAGAATCCCAATTTGATTTTTAAAATGCCTATCAACAGCACAGTTTTGGATCCCTTCACAACTCTAACTTAACAGGAAATCGTCTCAAACTCTGTGTTAATTTTTGGAAGATAGTATCATCATAGCCCCATGAGATACACATGAGGAAAATTTCCCTAGGCATCTTTGTATATCTCAATCCAGATGTCTTTTGTTTTTTATCTTGAGCTAATTTACTTTCTGAACCTTTTTTGTTTATATTTGCTTTTATTACGAAAAACATTAAAATGACTTAACAACATATCTTAAGTTCAAAGAATACTCTTATACAGAACGTACATTTTGACCTAATTAAATAGTTTGATATCAATTGATTTGTTTATTTTGTGTAAATATTTATGTGTATGATAAAAATTTTCACATTACATGCATATATCATGCAGGAATTAGTTTTGGCTGGTGCATCTTACAAACAAAGCTGAATGATAAGAAATGATTCTGATTTAACTATAAAAACACAAGAAACCCGATATATGGAGTACAAAAGAATTTAATTCTCGAAGAAGACAACAAGACTCTAAATTATACAAAATGAAGTTCGTTTTGATGTTTGCAACTCTTATTGTTGTTTGCAACTCTGTTTCCATCCCAGTTGAGGAAAAGTTGGACAACTGTAAGCTCTGCAAATTCATTTTTAAGAAGGTGAACGCTGCAATTGCCGATGGATTAGGCCTGGATAAAATTGTCGATACCATGAAAATCGTAGGATATACATACTTTATCAACTATCTATATTTATCCAACCTCTCTGTTACATTTTAATTTTGCAGGAATGTAAGATCTTCTTTATGTATCGTCCTAAATGGGAGAAGAAATGTTATGCATTTGTAGATAACGTTGTGAAACCACAGCTTGAGGGCCTCATGGGACATATTGTTCCTCCCAAACAGACTTGTAGATTCCTTGGCTATTGTTAATTGAAATACAAATATTATAATGAATCCTTAATATATTAAACAATCGTTTATTTTTTTCTTTGTGGAAGGAACGTGAGTTACAATCATTTGTTTGTCTCAAGTATGGGTATTGGAATAGATTGTTGGAAAGATATTTCTTCTTAAGAGGAAGAGAAACTGAGTGAGAAATGATTTTTAGGTACACATCTCCTTTCCTCACAATAATATATCCCATCATTTCTGCACCTTGCACACGTAGCAGTGTTAGTGCAATTAAATCATTTTTTAAATTGAGTAAAACATTCTTTAATTCAGTTTCCATTGTTGATTATCTTAGTTTTGGATATAATTGTACGCTAATTCATCTATCATCTGATAACTGTGTGTCAATAGTATTGTAAGAAAAAATTGATTCCTTTAGAAACCCCTTCATCAAGAACAAATCATTTTTCTAGAATGATTGTCTTTTGTATAGAAGGTATGAGTATAATCGTTTATATTGTTCCCAACATCACAGAAACCAAACGAGGACATTATAGCCTTCCATCCTGTACTAGCACGAGTATGGTCATTTACCGAATTTGGTTGAATGTATCTACACACTTTGAGCTTTAAATTGAATTCTCCACCAATGATGGTGGGTAGGCTTGAAATAATTCACAATAGTCTCTCTTCGAAGAGAGAGAGAGGCATCGTTGTTGGGGCCGTATATACCAATTATAAGTATCATCATTAATAGGTCTTGTTATGTTAATCATATAATTTCTTCTTCCAAGATTTCTTGAGTATTTATAATAAAATCATTTTTTCTTATTTATTTAATATTTAATCACTTACTTGTATCTATCAAATGCTTGACTTAAAGGCTATTTTGAAACGAATAAACAATACACTTTATTTGTATAAATGTTGATAACTATTATGTAGTACCCAAATAAAAGTTTAGTCATATCATCATATAGAAATTTAATTATCCAAGTTTTGTTACAGGAAATATGCAATAGTTTGTAAACTATTTTTAATTTTATCAATTATTGTGTTTTTTTTCCATAATTATTTAAAATGTAGATATTTGTCTCATTGGACAGCATTTATGAATATTTTAATCATCACTCATGTGGAAGTTACAATATCTTATATATTAATTTGGATTAAATCTTATTAACAAAATTTTATATGATTTGTTTAAATATATAAATTATATAACTACATTTATAAAATAGGCATTTAATAGTACACCTGTGGAATCAGTGTAATTTGAGGTGTTTACTCTAGACAAGATGCAGTGAGGAGATAGAGTTGATTGATGACTTTGTGTCAAAGGTCCCAATGCAGATCAGATTCCGTAAGTATAACTGTGAATCCTCTGGTTCCTCATTAGTAGGGATATATACTCTGAATCACCTTTTTACTAAATTTTGACAAATAGCTCTGGAAAAAAGCAAGATACTCTCAATAATCTCACCAAAGTAAAAGAAAACATGAATGTTGCCTTAGTTTTGGCTGAGTAAAAAGGGCAAACGTAGCCTTTTCTATTGCAACAAGGTTTCGAATTAGTAAAAAGTGCCCCCCATTCGACATTTCCATTCTAGCAACTGCGGTAATTAGGACTACAGGGACAAAAAACAATGCCGTATTTGGGTAAACGCTACACAGGTTGTAAGGGAAATAACTAGCTTCTTAAAGTTTGTCAAAGTAAAGACACATATAGTCATTAAAAACAGCGTATTTGCCAACATCACAGTCAAGGGAACCCCTGTGAAGTCTCTGGTATGGTGAGAATTCGTTATCACCTAAGTCGAACAACCCATACAGTGATTAAAGAATTGGATAAAACTAGGCCCCAATGCTATCAAAAACCGTTTGACAAATCCAGAAATGGACATGGAGAAAGTTAATCAAAAGTATGAAACTGTTTTGTCAGAATCCCAGAAATCGTAATTAAAGATTTCGATGGCAGAGTGCATATCAAGGATGAAGGTAAACATAAATTTATTAGAGGTGGTTTGGTTCCACTAGTGCTTCGAAATAACACCATAGTCAAACTGTTGTGAGAGATATCAAAATGGGATTCCCCAATTGCTACGGCTTGGAAATCTAATAACCCAGTCTGTATCAGTGCAAACTGCAAGCTAACAATATCGCCCATCGTGAATAAATAACTATTTTTCCATCCCCTATCCGGACGAATACTTTGCGGGGTTAGCTGGAGCTGATGTTTTACGAAACTAGATTTTCAAAAATGCTTTAAATTAAATAAGTTTACATGTCTAACGCATTATGACCGTCATTGCCAATAATCATTAGTATAAATTCTTCTCCTGAGTGTCTAGTAGCGATTTTATTTTCAACAACCATTTGAATTTGCATCTCGTAAACTATTCTCTACAAAAACAAATTATTTCCAAATCAATAGAGAAAATCTACTAGGATCACTTAAGGCGAGAATAAATTTGAACGATATCTTTTAAGTTGTCAATTAAAAATCAGGACGTATCTTAGACCTCTAGAATATATATTATCTCAAAGCCAAGAACTCAATTCTGTCCATACCGTTATGCTATGCCTTGCAATATTTAATCAAAAATATCCGTGGCACCTCCAACTCTAATTCAGATTTTTGTCACGAGATTAACATATGTCCCAAAAATGCACAACATTGGATGTCATCAACTGTTTTTTTTCAATAATAATAGTGAACATCCAATAACCGTTATCCTTATAGGGCATAGCAGGGGATGGAGAATATTAAAAGTAGGGAGATGCGCGAATATGTTTCGTTTCCCGTGAATGGAAAATTAATATATCTTTAGACTTCAATGCAATCTGACGTTGTGTAATTACATTGCAAGACAATATTATTTGGTGCAATTTCCCTAAATAAAAAAATGATTCGTATAGCACTGCATAGCCAGAAATTACAGGAGGTCTCTGCCTTATGTGGTTTCAAACACTCAGGATTTCGCATAACACGGCCCTTGGAATTATTCTGACTCCCCGTAGAGTACGGTATATTCACCTCATATCGAGTTATTTTATTTTATGATAATAAATAATAAAAAAATATATATTCAACTAAAAAAAAATTCTATAGGTGTTGGAAAGTATAAGCTTGCATTGAGGGAGATTCCTGTAAGTATTTGATTTGATATAGCTATCCATACAACTTGTAGTAATTACTTATAAAATAAACTTCATTTAAAAATGTTGCCAAAAAATATTGGTTAAGATCAGATTGTTTAAATTATATAATATTAATATGAACGGATTAAAATTCAGGTAAATATCTGATTAAGTATTTGGTCTGGTGTACATTATTTTTACTCATTTATAAGGGGAAGCTGGAGGGACTGTAAGCCCCTCATCTCCCAAATTAAGGATTTTTTTATTCTTACTATATAATTTAATATTTAATTTTTTTTTCAAAAAATTTCATATTTGAAATTAAATTTTTCTTTTATTTTTTTCAAAGAATTTAAATTTTTGTGAATAGCTATAGATATTTTGAAATTTTTCTCCGAAAAATTTAATATTTGAAATATAATTTTAAAAAAATACCTTTTTTGTATACAAACTTTTGATTTTTGAAAATTTTATTTTAATAGCTATGAATGGTAAAAAATTTTATCCTAAAAATTTAATATTCGAAATTTTTTTCAAAAACTTTTATTTAGAAAATTTAATTTGCCAATTTATTTCCAAAAACCTTTTTTTATATACAGCTTTGGACTTTTAAAAAAAAATTTCCAAAAATTTAATTATTTGAGAATATCAATGGTTTTAGAATTTTTTTTCCGAAAAAAAATTAATATTACTAAATAACTCTGGATTTTTGAAATTTTTCTTTGAAAAATTTTAAATTTTAAGTTAGAAATCTTTTTCCAGAAATAAAATATCTTTTGCGAATCGCTCTTGTTTTTTTTTGTTTTTTTGAAAAAAATATCCAAAAAATTGTTATTTTTTAAAGCCAATCTCCTCCCAAAAAAAAAAAATATATATATTGCTATCTATTTCATACTTCCTTTCTTTTTCTTATTTTCTTGTATGTTCTTTAGTGTATTAAAGTACTGTGTTTTACGTATTATAAATAGTCTCTTATTTTGTAATTAAATTACGAGTATAGTTAGAATACACATGATCTTATAAACAGTGTAGTCATATTCCTCCAGGCCATTTCTTCTTCTCATTTGTCTCTCGGTCATCCTGGATCTCTCCACCTTATAAATAAGTTTGTGTCTCTCCCTCGTCAAGACGCAACATATATATAATCCTGTGCATGATGAATAAAATATTTTAATTCGAAACCATACTCAAAAAAACAAGCAAAAATAGAAAAAAGTGGACTTTGAAATATAGTTTCTTCACCCGTAATCCAATGTCAATCCTCAATTATTTTTTGAGTGCAACAACTATTAAATCACTCAAAAACTAATCCTCCGACTATTACTCTCCGACTTACGTGGGAACACACTCTTAGTGGTCTTTGTATTTAACATTTTTTCTTAACGCGATAGTTTTTCGATGATATCAAAAAATCCTTGAGGGGAAAAAAACCCAATTTCTGCAAAGGCCTCTGTTTTTTTGTTTTTTTTTTATCGTGGCTGATGAAGTCGAGTCGATACGTGTTCTAGTCAACACAACACTAAATTATATAAATATGTATATTATCTATATATATATACATCCTTGCAGATGATATAGAAATTGGAGAATGAACTGGGTAAATTATTTTTTTTATGTGTGTGTTTTTTTCGTAATATGAACCCAATAAAAATCATCCCATATCCAATTTCAAATCTATGTATCTCTTTGTTTGAGATGATAATAAATTAAACAGTATGTAAATAGCTTATATTGCATACATAATATAAAATGCTACGCATATTACAAGAAAAGTACTGACTGAGTTAATTCAAACCGTTATAATTATTAAGTACAGTTCAATAAAATAAAATTCAGACATAAGGGTGTAACAATGAAATTTTCCGAGTAATTAATTTTTTTTGCACTCAGTAAGGTTTCATGTCACATTTCAAGCAATATTCCAATACAAGGTTTATTTTTCTTGCGAATTGTTTTTATTTAATCAAAATTGAATGAAAAATGAGTGAATAGGAATTAAAAATGCAAAGGGCCTTCGATGCTCTTTACACCACGGATGTTGATACAAAAAGAATTTCTCAAGTACCTAAAGGCCAAGATCAAGGAAGATTCAGCAGTATCAATGTGCCGTTTAGCTGACGACAATAACGTGGACGAAAACACCATCGGAGGAAGGGTATTTTATGATGATGTGGGCCTTGAGATTTTTGTCATGACTCCAAGAAAAAAAGGACTTAATTAATTGAAGAGTCATCTGTCTACTGTGAAGATCTTCTTTGACAAAAAGATATTCACAGACGACCAGGTTTTGAACAGTAGAAACGGCAGATTTATAGTAGCTTCGCCTGAAGTAGTCCAGGGTGTTAGGCTTCAAATATTCCATTAAATGAACGATTTTTTCGTGCATGTTCTTCCAAGAAGTGCTACTATCTAAATATAACTATTCCAACGACCCACGTATAGTTTATAATATTTAATAATAATGGCACGAATATTGCACCTGTTGGTTTTTTATTGACGCATTAAGGATATGTACATTTTTCTTGTGAAATTTACTGTATTCCTTACACCTTTTTGTTTCAGGTATCTGGAATCACTGATGCAGGGGGAAAGGATAATATCCTATTGATAAAAAACCTAATAACTTTCCATATTTAAAATAAAGAAATATGTTAAATCATTTCTCACTCAGGTTCTCTTCCTCTTAAGAAGAAATATCTTTCCAACAATCTATTTCAATACCCATACTTGAGACAAACAAATGCATGTAACTCACGTTCCTTCCACAAAGAAAAAAATAAACGATTGTTTAACATATTAAGGATTCATTATAATATTTGTATTTCAATTAACAATAGCCAAGGAATCTACAAGTCTGTTTGGGAGGAACAATATGTCCCATGAGGCCCTCAAGCTGTGGTTTCACAACGTTATCTACAAATGCATAACATTTCTTCTCCCATTTAGGACGATACATAAAGAAGATCTTACATTCCTGCAAAATTAAAATGTAACAGAGAGGTTGGATAAATATAGATAGTTGATAAAGTATGTATATCCTACGATTTTCATGGTATCGACAATATTATCCAGGCCTAATCCATCGGCAATTGCAGCGTTCACCTTCTTAAAAATGAATTTGCAGAGCTTACAGTTGTCCAACTTTTCCTCAACTGGGATGGAAACAGAGTTGCAAACAACAATAAGAGTTGCCAACATCAAAACGAACTTCATTTTGTATAATTTAGAGTCTTGTTGTCTTCTTCGAGAATTAAATTCTTTTGTACTCCATGTATCGTTGTCTTGTGTTTTTATAGTTAAATCAAAATCATATCTTATCGATTCAGCTTTGTTTGTAAGATGCTCCAGTCAAAATTAATTCCTGCATGATATATGCATGTAATATGAAAATTTTTATCATACACATAAATATTTACACAAAATTAACAAATCAATTGATATCAAACTATTTAATTAGGTCAAAATGTACGTTCTGTATAAGAGTATTCTTTGAACTTAAGATATGTTGTTAAGTCATTTTAATGTTTTTCGTAATAAAAGCAAATATAAACAAAAAAAGGTTCTAATTTCATTGAGTTACTCCAGTATCTACAGAAGTTAAAGTTATGATTCCAAGAAAAACTCTATGTTAACATTGAGTCATGAATTTTCTGTTACATTTGTGTCAAGTACTCCAAGGTTACAAGGGGTATTTCAACTTGAAATTTATAGATGCCATTTTTCAAATATAGTATTCATGAATAAAAATCTTAGTACAAGATATATTCAAGCATCATAATTTCATCAATCTTCTATCAATTGAGTTGATTGTTGATTTAGATTTATTGGAAAATCATTTTCCTATACAATGAACGCTTTGTAAGATATTTTGTTATAGTTTCTAGCTTCCTAAAAGTCTTAAGTCCTTTATCACCCTTCATTCCCACTCACAGATGTTTTGTTCACAATTATTAGTTAAAAAACAGTTGACGACATCCTATAAATCATAGAAGTATACATACTTAAGCTTTGTGGCAATAACGGTTATAATACATAATGTTACTCAGGGTTACCTTTTATATGCATGAAACTTGCATTTCCAGCTTCC
>NW_027297057.1:0-1147 GCF_016086655.4 Lepeophtheirus salmonis | reverse complement strand
AATTACTTCTTAATCATCACTAATTAGTTATTTCCTCACTTTTTCCCGTTTCTCTTCTTCTCATAGTTATATAACTAATCTGACCGAGATAAAAACAGTAAAGTTCGAACGGATAATATAAAAAGGCGGCAAAGATGTTTTGTGACAAAATCTCCTTGAGAAAAAAATACCAACGGCAAAAATCTAGGAGCTAAAATTTTAGCGATTAAATTACCAAGAATCATGTTTGTATTCTGAACTTTTTCCATATGGTCCTCCACTAATCCAAGCTTCAACTCCATGAACTTTACAGATTGGGCTTCTTGGAAAAGATTGTCGGCTGCACCTCCTTTCCAAATTTGGATTAACTCCAAACATTATCTTGAAGGTGCGGTACGCTATGGAACCGTCTTTCAACATTAAGAGCTGTCAATCGGATGGCCAGCGTGCTGAGAATGTTATTGCTTGTGAAAACATAGCTAAATATAGTACCTAAAAGTATCACAAATTATTTTTGAGTATTTTTTCTTGATTCAATAAAAATCACGTTTTTGGAATTCTGTCATGCAATTGCAAGTTTTATGTATAAATTCTGTATTTTTTTTTTTTTTTTTTTTGATCAAGCTATTGTGGGAGGGAATAGTTTTTTCACCTCTTGAATATAATTTTGTCGTAAATTTTTTCAAAAAGGCTATGTTTTTTATTTAAAAAATGAAGTATTTTGTCAATATTTAATCACAATTTCAAATGTTTCATTGTTTTATTTGCTTTCATATTTTTACAGTTTTTTGTTTATTATGCCAGGTATAGTTTTTCTAATAACATGAACTGAAATATTTAAATTACTAATACTTGCTATTTAGAAGGACTGCTATTAACATATAATACAACCTAATGAAATATATAACATTCACCTAATAGATTTTAAAACGGATGTCATCATGAACTGCTCCCCTTACTGTCATAATATCCAGATTGAACTAGTCAGGTAAGCGGTGCGTTGATGCAGTTGGATTTTCCTTGATCAAGGACTCTAGCGACTTCAGAAATGTTTCATATAGATTTAAACTATTTTCTCCACTTCCTGCCTTCATTTTGACTTATTTCCATTCTCCTTGGACACCTGGATGCTCCGTACTATCTTCATGGTCACACCCACTATGTTTGA
>NW_027297056.1:0-17452 GCF_016086655.4 Lepeophtheirus salmonis | reverse complement strand
AAACGGTTTTTAATTAAAAATAAAAAAGTTTTTTGAAATTTTTTCAAACAATTTTAATTTTTTCAATATTTTTATCAAAAAATTACAAAAACCTTCCATTGGCGCCCCCTCCCCTCCCTAAAAAGAAGAAGAAGTATTGTATAAATAATTGGACAGGCGCCCCTGATTAACTTTCTTTTTAGAATCCCGTTTTCCTAAAAGAAAATTTACGTTTGTATAAAAGATTTCTTTCGAGCATTATATTCAAAATTTTATTTTCTTCTAAAACACCTAAAATCCTATAATAAAGAATAGTAAATACGATGGTTCACATAATCAAATACGGTTACCTATTGTACTTAACAAAAAAACAATAACATTGAAACAACTCAAATAAATAAAACAAGTTAAATGTTCAAATCAGTGTGATTTACTTAAGTTCGAACGATATTGTTATAAGACTATTACCACCGTCACATCAGAAAAACAAATACATTACTGATTTCTCCAATCGATGGAAATTTAATTATGATTCTTCGCTGGAACTTAATGGGAATAATTACGTTCAAGCTCCTAAATAATAATAATAAATAATAAGTTCAAGAATTTATTTTCAAACATTTCATAAAAATACAAGTACTACGTTAATCAGTGCCCTCTGACCTTTAAATGGAAGGAAATATTGATGTTTTAAAATTTTGTCGTAAATTTCCAAGCATTTTTGAATTAGATGCTCTTGACTCATAATTATAAATTTTAATTAATTTTTAATGGTCCTTTTAAATGTTTTTATATTATTGAAACTTATTTATTTAGCATATAATTGTAGAGTAGAATTGCATTTATTTATTTTATAATGTATGGGTGGTCGCTAATTTTAAATTATATATTTTAAGTTTATTTGATTACTTGTTTGAATATTATTTTAGTATCAAAGATAAGAAATAATTTGTAGTTACATTTAACTATTACTAAAAATTGCATAGTTTAGAAAGATGAAGTGCATTAGGACAGTGATGATGAGGAACAGGTGGTCGGTAAAATCAAATTCAATTTTAAACCTACTTGTTGGATGCAAAAGTATAGTTTAGTACATTAGAAAAAATAATTTCAAGTTCCGGCCAAGATGAATCAAGATACAAGTTATTGTACAGTGTCCACTCAACCACTAGGCACATAGGTGATATGACCCCTTACTTTTTTCAATTTATATTTTAAACAACAATGTTTTTGAAATAGTTAAAAGTTATTCACAAAAATTATTTTTTGCTTCGACATAGGCTCAAAAATATATATCGCGTTCCTGACGACCACCATGAGTCAACACTATAGCAGACAAAAACATTTTCACTTTTGTATCACCAATATTTTAACCTGTCTTTAACAATAAATCATGAATTAATCTATATAATTTTGAACAGACTTTAGTGTGGGGTTTACACTTGGGCCATGATTATGTACCTTTTCTTGATATTTTTTCAAAATATAGGCGTCACTGAATAAGTTTTACTTTCATGAAACCGTTCCTATTTTATCAATACCTTCTCTTTTATCTTATTTCATTACGGTGTTTTTTTTTTTTTCTTGAATAAGAAGAAAATACTTGAAATTATTTAAAAAAAAGAAATGTTTTGTGAAAAGGTCCTCAAAATATTCTAAATGAGTGCGTAAGCACTTCAGTGAACTTAAGAGTACATTCATACTAAAGTGATATCCATGGAAAATATCTAATTAATTCTGTGGTATAATTCCATAATGAGCCATGCCATTGGGGAATTCTCAGGGATAAAGCAGTGTATCTAGCTGCAACCAATGCTTAAATAGTCCTTAGATTTCTTCGGTTAATTCCTCTGTCTTCGGTGAGCTGTTGAGCAATAAAAGCCTTACAATTACTGACAAGATACACTAATTGATTTTCTTCATCTAAACTCTACTTTCTGTTAGAAGGAATACCAAATAGCACAAAAGCTAAAGTGTGTTTGAAGTCGTTTTCTATTTTTTCAAAGTCTTTACGATATAGAAAAAAAAAAAAATCAATTGTCGATATCTGAAATTTTGAGGTGAATTTCTGAACATCATTGGTACCTTTCACAGAACGGATAATCCTCCTCTCCCATGTTTCAGGAAGATCTATGCTCCTGATATATTCCTTAGTGATAAGACAGACAAAACGAGATTTAGTAAGTAAGTATTTAATAAGTACTGTATTTGTTTTAAAAAAAAAATTCTAAACCAAGCCCCTCCTCCCCAGAAAAAAAAATATATGTGTGGCGATAACATAAAAACCAAGCTGGGATACTTTTTCTCAATATTGCAACAGTATGATAAACATAGGGTTTTAGAAGTCAAAGAGTCCGTGCAATGGATCAATCAAAACAACAACAAGAATTTGTATATTAATAAATAGCCCCTCCCAAAGAAAATACTTTTTCTTTTTGCTAGCAAATTTTTTTGGTTTGGAAAAAAAATTACGCAAAAATGTTGGACTATGGATTTTTGAAAAAAAAATAATCTCACATTGTAAGTACTACCGTGTGCATTATTGTAAATTGAGTATTTCGAAGCATGGGTCATATATTTTATCTAAATAATACATAATAATAAATTTAATTTAAAGAAGGATTTCAATTATAGAAAAGTGTGGTGCATCAAGATAAAAACATTCTTGAACACAAATCAAGATTAAGAGGAATTAAAAATGTAAAAGTTGCCTCATATTCAATGTACATATAGCGAAGGGCGTCCGCAGGATTATATTTTGTGTGAGGGCTTAGTTCCTAGATATTTTTAGAAACAAAATCCAAGAGCTATTCACAGAAATTTAAATATTTTAGAATAAAATTTTAAATATTAATTGTCTTGGAAGAAACTTCAAAAATAAATTATGAATATTATTTGTTTTTTATTAAGTACAGAGCTCTTCACAAAATAAAATATTAAATTGATAATTAAAAGAAAAAGAAAAAAATAACCTCCTTTTGAGCATAATTTTTCAACCATTTGTGATTAAACAACTTGACAGAAAAAGGAACCCTTGCAAAATAATTTGTAAAGTGCTGAAACAGATGAAGATGACGGATTGAAAATTATGTATGTAAATAGAACTAAATAAAATAAAAAGTAATATATTAGTAGTTACACAACATATTCTGTAATGTCTGAAAACTTGCCTTAAAATATCGCCCATCTGCGCTTACCCGGCGTATCATTGGCCTTCTCTTTCAATGTAGCACCAAAAGAATGGGAGTAGTGTTTAGAATCGATCAGCACCGAATTTTTAATTCGATTCGGTCTTAAGTGATTTCTTCTAGACCTATTTGGACCAATTTTTGGTCAAGACCACAGTCTCAGATATTGGACTGGTATTTAGGTCTCATATAATATGAGAGACAATTTATTTTTTTTTTTTAAATCAACCGTCATTGGGTTTTTCAATAAATCTAAAAAGTAAGCGATATGTTCTAGAACAAATACTGTATATATAACAGACGACAGGATCAAAGTTAATCCATGCAATCTCTGTTTAAACTTCGTATGACGTCATTGAACAATAAAATAGATGGACCGAATTAGTTCAGCGAAACTAAAAAATTAACGATCTGAGACCGGTCTAGGCTTTCAGACCGAATCCCATCACTAGTAAATACATAAAATAGTTTGCATCTCTTATCATGATTCGGTTGTGATAAAAAATCTTTTGAGACTGAAAAGTGAATATAAATAGTTTTAAACCTTGCTTTGATTATTACATTTTCATTTTGAGAAAGAAGGAAGCCTCAATCAGAAATTGTTCTCTTCATCAGTCAATATTACGGAATTAAAAGTTGTTGATTGATATTTTGTTTTTGCATATTCATTATTAAAAGTTCAAAATGGATCAAATTCTCATTGCAAAAATTGTCTCTGTTATTATTCTCGGAGGTTTTGCTATAATTTTTGGTCTAATTCCCCTTGGACTAAACTCATACATTAAAAAAATAAAAAATGACGATAAAAAGAAAAACGCTTTCGAACTGATCATAACTATCATTGTATGCTTCGGAGCAGGTGTCCTCCTGACAACATGCCTCACTCACATGATACCAGAAGCTAACGAACATATGAATGAAGCCGTTGGAAAAGGAATCATGACAGACACGGGTTTTCCACTGATTGAAATCTTAACATTAGCTGGATTTTTACTTATTTATTTTGTCGAAGAAATTGTACATTTATTGAGTCATAGATGGAGCAAACCCGGACGCCATTTGGATGGAGAGTCAACATTATCTGGAGGACATAATCATGAGTTCGTTGTTAAAGAAGTTCTATCTTCATCTAGTCATTTCAAAGCAGGACTTAGAGCTTTTATCATTATTGTAGCTCTTGGATTGCATTCTGTATTCGAAGGAATGGCTATTGGCTTGGGTTTAACTTCACACCATGTGTGGTATCTATTGTTTGCCATAGCTTCTCATAAATTTGTGATAGCATTCGTGATTGGAATGCAGTTTGTTGTTTCTGGATTAAGTCGCAATATGGTAGTGTCTTTGATTTGTATATTCTCTAGTATTTCCCCACTTGGAATCATCATTGGAATTTTTGTTACAAATGCAAATGATCAAGAATCAACTGAACAAACAGTTGCTATTACGGTTCTCAATGGATTGACAGCAGGAACCCTTCTCTATGTTGTTTTCTTTGAAGTATTAGAAAAAGAACGAGCAAAACAGAAACATGGATTGATACAGGTGACATGATAATTTAAAATACATATTATATTTAATTAATACATGTCTCATAGTTTATTAGACAACGGGTCACTAATTTTCTAGAATGACCTTCGTATATTTAAGTTTAAATCATTGAAAGATTTCTCAAATTCACATGAAAATCTACCCGTTAGTTTGAGTTCATGTCGCAATATTCTTTATTGAAATCAAGAGTTTTCCTCCTAATATATGGTACTAACATTCAAGGTTATCTTAAGTTCAGCCTACGTTAGAAAGATCTATGGACTTTCATAGAATGCTATACCTTTAAAGTATTGTACGATTTATATGGAAATCATTTTCTCTGTTTTTTTTTTTTGTTTTTAAACTCTGCTAACTTTGATAAAAGTTTTTCTATACAAAAATTTTGTTTATCCATATATATGCTTTTTGGCAAGGTCCCTTTGAAGAAACCTTACTGAAAATCCAATTTTATGTAGCAACAATACACTCTTGATGTAATCATAGCTTCCATAGACAGATTAGACAGTTAATCCTTTTATTTGCCTTTTGCTAATGAATTAAATAAATACAATAAAATAGTATATACATTTTTGGTCTTCTATAAATTATATTATATTTTATATCTAGGTGGTAAGTATTCTGGTGGGATTCTTATTCATGATCCTCCTTTCTTCCATTGTAATGTTCATGAGAGGAAATGATGAAAGTGAAGGCGGAGGACATTCTTGTCACTGAAATTTAAATATTTTAGAATAAAATTTTAAATATTAATTGTCTTGGAAGAAACTTCAAAAAATAAATTATGAATATTATTTGTCTTTTATTAAATGCATAGCTATTCAGAAAAAAAAAAAATCAGATATTGATAATTAAAAGAAAAAGAAAAAAATAATAATAAATAGGTCAACTTTTGGATCTGGATTATTTGAAATGCCTTAATTTTACATGTGAAAACGGTGTACTCAAAACAGTTTAAATGTCAAAGTAAGAAGAATCCATTCAGAAACAACAAACTTCTTCACTCATTACAATTCAATTTATATTCATAGAGTTTTTAGCTTTTCTAATAGCATCAAGTTTTATATATATAAAATATTATTATTTAGATATCCTTTAACTTTTTATACATACATATAATATTTATTTTGTATTACATATGTACATAACATTTTTATATAACTTTATTATTATATACAAAATATATATTTTAGGAATGTGTGTGTCTTTTACAAAATAATGAAATAATGATTTTCCAAAAAGAAAGTACCTTTTTTCATCAACATTTATATATGAGTATTCATATACGTGCATCCGTTATATATAAACTGAGTAGGTAAAATATGAATTATGTATGTTAGTACTTATGATAATAATAACGTACAACATTATGCCTTTATCATTAGAAGATGTTATGAACTGCAGATTTCTGTGGTAGTTTGGTACATAAAATCACCCTTTCAGTTGACAGGGTAATTTAAAAAAAACAAACCTAACACAGCTTGAATATTTATCTATTCATACGGGAAAAAAATTAATTGATTGAGAGCATCCGTTTTTAAGAGATAAAATATTTTGTAGTCGCTAATAAATAATAGGACTATTTCTTTATCCTTAAATTGGCTTCGATTTTTGGGCAAAAAATTACGCTTCTAATTAATGGAGAATTTTTTTAAGGTGAGGAAGCTGTGTTTTAATAATTCAAATTTTGAAGATGATGCTTTCTCAAAAGGGAAAATTACCATGCAATCTTCAAGAAAAAATGAGTATGTCTATGCATATCTTAATAAAAACTTCAATTTGTTTCCAAAATCAAGAGATGAATTGAAACATGATCACATACTTCATATTTATATTACAACAGAAAACAAAGTTAATTCTAAAACCATTCGCGAATTATCTTCGAAATTCTAGTCAAATTATTGTTTTGACTTGGATTTGAAGAAGATTTTATACCATACAATCAAGAAATATCCCTATTTGAACTTGAGTCGTCCAATTCATTTGAAAAATTCATGATTGAGTGCAAAAATACTTATTCCTTCAGACTCCATACTTCCGATGTGGATGGACAGGTACCCCAGTTCCCCAACAGAAAAATTCAGAATCGCTGTTTATGCTTCAGAAAAACAATTCTAACCTGGATTTTTTATTAAAAAAATACAAATGTGAGTTGTACAAACGTTATAGAAAAATACATTACAAAAATATTACAATTGATTATTGTAACGAACGAATAAATGACTTAGAGAAAAAAGTTAAAAATTTGTTGAAGGACAATTGCACTTTGACTAATGAAAATGTTCATTGGAAATCAAAGTAAATAAATTATGTGGAAGTGAACAGAATAATAAAATAACAAAAAAAACTGGAAAAAAACTTAAAAAAAACAATTATGGATTCCCATAAAAAATGATTAATGTACCTCCTGAATATAGGGAATAATATCTTTTACACAAACGTACCTACAAAATACCTTCAAAAATTACAATGTGATAATGAAAAGAAACAAATCCAAGATTAAAAATTGATAATGGAAAATAATAACTTATTAAATCAAATAAGTTTACGCGAAAAAAAATCGGACTTTAGAGGAAATGAATTGAGTATCAAAACACAATTAAAAACTTCTCCTAAAGAAAGGCAATGATGGTCCACCATTTCATAGTCAACAAAGTTCCATCAACAAATACTCCAACGTAGATCAAATCCTAAAACTGCAAATTTGTTAAGGGTCCTAAAACATTCTTGTGTTAAATTGACGGTAATGGAACTTGGAATAATATCAAGTCAACAGACTGCAGAGTTTTTAATTAAAAACTCCAAATGTGACCATCGGATTTAATTCCACAACTCAAGAAGAAGTTCATATTAACTCCATTCACCTTACAACAATTGAAAAATGTATTTTTGCTGCAGTGGACAAGTTACCTGGTGGGAAGGCTGAAGATTATGCAAATTTTATTTGTGCAACTGTCAATGATTTGAGTTAACTTTATTGTCAGTTTCATAACGATACATCATGTGTAGAAGTACGGAAGGTCATGATTAATAAAATAAAGAATGTATAAACAGATCGTTGCCCTTTCAATCACGCAGCAATTACAGAAATTAACAAAGACTTGTGGAAATTTCTCAATGAATTTCATTGTAATTTGTACCCACTTCAGTCAATAACAACTACAATCAAGTCTGGATTAAAAAGAATTGAAGAAACGAAGGGAAAAGTGCTCCTAAAAGACTGAATTGCTGCCAATCTCATTTACAACATCAATAAATTGTGGTATAAAAATGGTAAAGGCGACCCTCCGAGATTTGCCATATTCTTGCACCACAAACATCTGCCTGAAACATTACTTTCTAGATATAGGGGTAATTGTTTACACATATTATTTCATATTTCTAGAATACTTCTGCAATACGAGAATGATTTTAGAGCAACTTGTGGAGGATTAAGGAATGCAATATTCCAAGACTTCAGCAATCCACAATGCTAAGGCCAACTTCATGTACTAGGTATGTTTGGTGAATTGCTTACGGGTAAATGGATGAATAAATTTTATAACTCTTATGAATACCAACTGAACTTCCTTGAGGCAATAAAAATAGTTAAAGAAGTAATTGAGAGATTAAGGCAGGCTTCATAGAATCCTCAATCTTTGTCCTTTACTACGCAAGATTTATTTTTTTTTGGAGTAGATTTAGATCAAAAATTCATTAGACTTATAAATAGGAAGCCGGACTCTTCGTTCAATGCAATGATGCAAATTTGCATAACATCTATAATAACAGCCCTGTAAAGACAATATAAAAAGTATTTTGATTTAAGCAATGCCGATTTTACTCAAAACTTGAAGAGCAAGTATATTCTGCTGCTAGATGTTACAATATGAATGTTGAAGAGCTCATAGGCTTGTTAACGGGCCTGAAGAAAAAATCTCAAAGTGCTACCATAAACTATATTTCTTTCCACATGAGAGTATCCAAAAACCAGACAATAACATATTTAGAGACACTGGATCCTGAGCAAAGAGAAAACATTATATGTATGTAGAAGTATGCAAATTGAAAGGAGCAACAGAACTAAGAAAATCATTTACCAAAACGATATAAAAACAGAAAAACTGAAAAGAAAGATAGAAAAAGAAACAGTGAAGGCCAACAAATTACAAAAGAAGCTCCATAAAAATATAAACACATATAACATGGAAGCTGTTTGGAAGGTTGTTCCTCATTTTAATGAATCTACTAATAAAGAAGTTTTGAGAATCTTGCCTGGAATTTTTTTGTGTCTTTGCTATTTATACTTAAAATTGCAAACTATATACCGGTTTTTGCCTTATTTAAATTAAAAACATTTGATTCTGTGAGTACATTTGATCCAACAACTTACTCCCAAAATTATTTAAATTGTAATAGACGTATAACATTTCAAACACTCTTAATTACAATTTTCCTCGATTTATTAACTTTGGCTATAATTCTTTTTATTCAATCTTAAATGATTTTTTCTATACTTCTTCTTCCTGATTTGTGTTCAAGATTGTTTTTATATTGATGCACCACACTTTTCTATAATTGGAACCCTTCGTTTATATTTAAGTACCTGTTATGTATTATTTAGAATATACTTAAAAATACTCAATTTAAAATAATGAATGCCCTAGTACTTACAATGTGCTAAGGCGGGAATATCTCTGCATAATTGAGTAAACACAATATAATTAGACAGAAAAGGTATATAATTTTAACAATATATTCGTACGAAATATACATATGCATAAGTTTTAACTGTATGAACAGCCTAAAAGGATTATCTTATCCTTCTTCGAGGATATCATCAATTACATGCAGTGAATGTAATTGTATAATTATTGTTGATACCTCTAAAATACATATGATAATTATTATTGATTAATCGTATCAAGTTTTTCAAGTAAACTGATTCATTTACTGATGTAATGGGATGGCAGATAGAAGTGCGTGATTTTTTTTTTTTTTTGAGTGCATATAGATTTATTCAGTCCCAGATCGTAATTATTACATTATTGAAAATTCAGACCAAAATAAGTGCACATATTTTGAATAAATTACATCGAAGTATGATCACAGTATATTGAAATTAATTAAGAAAACAACACTGCGCATGCGTCAACATAAAAAGAATAGGTAAACCTCTTTTTTGAAGGCGTGTTATTTCTTTCCTGTAGACTTTTTCTCTTTCCCAATATGTCATTCATTATTTACATATGAACAAAATGTATTATAAATTGATTCTCTATTGACATCACGACGCTGGAATCCTTATCATTTATTTAATTCAGTAGTAACAAACCCGATTTCGAAGATTAATAGAAATACAAGATTAGACCATCATGAAATTGGACTTGCTATAATTTTCAATCTGATGTACCATACTGACTGCTGGGCAAGACAGGCAGATTTGGACAAAACACGCAACCACTCAATGTCTATGACGTCACCCTTTGCTAGAATTCTCAATTTTTTTGTAAAAAAAATACTACAACAATGATAGGATATAATTATTAAATTTAAAAAAGAAAATAAGGAAAACATTTATTGAAATCTGTAATCATTTATTGGTGTGGCCATCCTAGGTCTTGGCAATGGTAAACATTTCAATAAGTTGAAAAACAATTTAGTAGTCCAGTTTTTTTTCACGTAAACTTATTTGATTTAATAAGTTATTATTTTCCATTATCAATTTTTAATCTTGGATTTGTTTCTTTTCATTATCACATTGTAATTTTTGAAGGTATTTTGTAGGTACGTTTGTGTAAAAGATATTATTCCCTATATTCAGGAGGTACATTAATCATTTTTTATGGGAATCCATAATTGTTTTTTTTAAGTTTTTTTCCAGTTTTTTTTGTTATTTTATTATTCTGTTCACTTCCACATAATTTATTTACTTTGATTTCCAATGAACATTTTCATTAGTCAAAGTGCAATTGTCCTTCAACAAATTTTTAACTTTTTTCTCTAAGTCATTTATTCGTTCGTTACAATAATCAATTGTAATATTTTTGTAATGTATTTTTCTATAACGTTTGTACAACTCACATTTGTATTTTTTTAATAAAAAATCCAGGTTAGAATTGTTTTTCTGAAGCATAAACAGCGATTCTGAATTTTTCTGTTGGGGAACTGGGGTACCTGTCCATCCACATCGGAAGTATGGAGTCTGAAGGAATAAGTATTTTTGCACTCAATCATGAATTTTTCAAATGAATTGGACGACTCAAGTTCAAATAGGGATATTTCTTGATTGTATGGTATAAAATCTTCTTCAAATCCAAGTCAAAACAATAATTTGACTAGAATTTCGAAGATAATTCGCGAATGGTTTTAGAATTAACTTTGTTTTCTGTTGTAATATAAATATGAAGTATGTGATCATGTTTCAATTCATCTCTTGATTTTGGAAACAAATTGAAGTTTTTATTAAGATATGCATAGACATACTCATTTTTTCTTGAAGATTGCATGGTAATTTTCCCTTTTGAGAAAGCATCATCTTCAAAATTTGAATTATTAAAACACAGCTTCCTCACCTTAAAAAAATTCTCCATTAATTAGAAGCGTAATTTTTTGCCCAAAAATCGAAGCCAATTTAAGGATAAAGAAATAGTCCTATTATTTATTAGCGACTACAAAATATTTTATCTCTTAAAAACGGATGCTCTCAATCAATTAATTTTTTTTTTCCCGTATGAATAGATAAATATTCAAGCTGTGTTAGGTTTTTTTTTTTAAATTACCCTGTCAACTGAAAGGGTGATTTTATGTACCAAACTACCACAGAAATCTGCAGTTCATAACATCTTCTAATGATAAAGGCATAATGTTGTACGTTATTATTATCATAAGTACTAACATACATAATTCATATTTTACCTACTCAGTTTATATATAACGGATGCACGTATATGAATACTCATATATAAATGTTGATGAAAAAAAGGTACTTTCTTTTTGGAAAATCATTATTTCATTATTTTGTAAAAGACACACACATTCCTAAAATATATATTTTGTATATAATAATAAAGTTATATAAAAATGTTATGTACATATGTAATACAAAATAAATATTATATGTATGTATAAAAAGTTAAAGGATATCTAAATAATAATATTTTATATATATAAAACTTGATGCTATTAGAAAAGCTAAAAACTCTATGAATATAAATTGAATTGTAATGAGTGAAGAAGTTTGTTGTTTCTGAATGGATTCTTCTTACTTTGACATTTAAACTGTTTTGAGTACACCGTTTTCACATGTAAAATTAAGGCATTTCAAATAATCCAGATCCAAAAGTTGACCTATTTATTATTATTTTTTTCTTTTTCTTTTAATTATCAATATCTGATTTTTTTCTGAATAGCTATGCATTTAATAAAAGACAAATAATATTCATAATTTATTTTTTGAAGTTTCTTCCAAGACAATTAATATTTAAAATTTTATTCTAAAATATTTAAATTTCAGTGACAAGAATGTCCTCCGCCTTCACTTTCATCATTTCCTCTCATGAACATTACAATGGAAGAAAGGAGGATCATGAATAAGAATCCCACCAGAATACTTACCACCTAGATATAAAATATAATATAATTTATAGAAGACCAAAAATGTATATACTATTTTATTGTATTTATTTAATTCATTAGCAAAAGGCAAATAAAAGGATTAACTGTCTAATCTGTCTATGGAAGCTATGATTACATCAAGAGTGTATTGTTGCTACATAAAATTGGATTTTCAGTAAGGTTTCTTCAAAGGGACCTTGCAAAAAGCATATATATGGATAAACAAAATTTTTGTATAGAAAAACTTTTATCAAAGTTAGCAGAGTTTAAAAACAAAAAAACAGAGAAAATGATTTCCATATAAATCGTACAATACTTTAAAGGTATAGCATTCTATGAAAGTCCATAGATCTTTCTAACGTAGGCTGAACTTAAGATAACCTTGAATGTTAGTACCATATATTAGGAGGAAAACTCTTGATTTCAATAAAGAATATTGCGACATGAACTCAAACTAACGGGTAGATTTTCATGTGAATTTGAGAAATCTTTCAATGATTTAAACTTAAATATACGAAGATCATTCTAGAAAATTAGTGACCCGTTGTCTAATAAACTATGAGACATGTATTAATTAAATATAATATGTATTTTAAATTATCATGTCACCTGTATCAATCCATGTTTCTGTTTTGCTCGTTCTTTTTCTAATACTTCAAAGAAAACAACATAGAGAAGGGTTCCTGCTGTCAATCCATTGAGAACCGTAATAGCAACTGTTTGTTCAGTTGATTCTTGATCATTTGCATTTGTAACAAAAATTCCAATGATGATTCCAAGTGGGGAAATACTAGAGAATATACAAATCAAAGACACTACCATATTGCGACTTAATCCAGAAACAACAAACTGCATTCCAATCACGAATGCTATCACAAATTTATGAGAAGCTATGGCAAACAATAGATACCACACATGGTGTGAAGTTAAACCCAAGCCAATAGCCATTCCTTCGAATACAGAATGCAATCCAAGAGCTACAATAATGATAAAAGCTCTAAGTCCTGCTTTGAAATGACTAGATGAAGATAGAACTTCTTTAACAACGAACTCATGATTATGTCCTCCAGATAATGTTGACTCTCCATCCAAATGGCGTCCGGGTTTGCTCCATCTATGACTCAATAAATGTACAATTTCTTCGACAAAATAAATAAGTAAAAATCCAGCTAATGTTAAGATTTCAATCAGTGGAAAACCCGTGTCTGTCATGATTCCTTTTCCAACGGCTTCATTCATATGTTCGTTAGCTTCTGGTATCATGTGAGTGAGGCATGTTGTCAGGAGGACACCTGCTCCGAAGCATACAATGATAGTTATGATCAGTTCGAAAGCGTTTTTCTTTTTATCGTCATTTTTTATTTTTTTAATGTATGAGTTTAGTCCAAGGGGAATTAGACCAAAAATTATAGCAAAACCTCCGAGAATAATAACAGAGACAATTTTTGCAATGAGAATTTGATCCATTTTGAACTTTTAATAATGAATATGCAAAAACAAAATATCAATCAACAACTTTTAATTCCGTAATATTGACTGATGAAGAGAACAATTTCTGATTGAGGCTTCCTTCTTTCTCAAAATGAAAATGTAATAATCAAAGCAAGGTTTAAAACTATTTATATTCACTTTTCAGTCTCAAAAGATTTTTTTTATCACAACCGAATCATGATAAGAGATGCAAACTATTTTATGTATTTACTAGTGATGGGATTCGGTCTGAAAGCCTAGACCGGTCTCAGATCGTTAATTTTTTAGTTTCGCTGAACTAATTCGGTCCATCTATTTTATTGTTCAATGACGTCATACGAAGTTTAAACAGAGATTGCATGGATTAACTTTGATCCTGTCGTCTGTTATATATACAGTATTTGTTCTAGAACATATCGCTTACTTTTTAGATTTATTGAAAACCCAATGACGGTTGATTTAAAAAAAAAAAAAAAAAATTGTCTCTCATATTATATGAGACCTAAATACCAGTCCAATATCTGAGACTGTGGTCTTGACCAAAAATTGGTCCAAATAGGTCTAGAAGAAATCACTTAAGACCGAATCGAATTAAAAATTCGGTGCTGATCGATTCTAAACACTACTCCCATTCTTTGGTGCTACATTGAAAGAGAAGGCCAATGATACGCCGGGTAAGCGCAGATGGGCGATATTTTAAGGCAAGTTTTCAGACATTACAGAATATGTTGTGTAACTACTAATATATTACTTTTTATTTTATTTAGTTCTATTTACATACATAATTTTCAATCCGTCATCTTCATCTGTTTCAGCACTTTACAAATTATTTTGCAAGGGTTCCTTTTTCTGTCAAGTTGTTTAATCACAAATGGTTCAAAAATTATGCTCAAAAGGAGGTTATTTTTTTCTTTTTCTTTTAATTATCAATTTAATATTTTATTTTGTGAAGAGCTCTGTACTTAATAAAAACAAATAATATTCATAATTTATTTTTTGAAGTTTCTTCCAAGACAATTAATATTTAAAATTTTATTCTAAAATATTTAAATTTCTGTGAATAGCTCTTGGATTTTGTTTCTAAAAATATCTAGGAACTAAGCCCTCACACAAAATATAATCTGCGGACGCCCCCTTCGCTATATGTACATTGAATATGAGGCAACTTTTACATTTTTTAATTCCTCTTAATCTTGATTTGTGTTCAAGAATGTTTTTATCTTGATGCACCACACTTTTCTATAATTGAAATCCTTCTTTAAATTAAATTTATTATTATGTATTATTTAGATAAAATATATGACCCATGCTTCGAAATACTCAATTTACAATAATGCACACGGTAGTACTTACAATGTGAGATTATGTTTTTTTTTTTTCAAAAATCCATAGTCCAACATTTTTGCGTAATTTTTTTTTCCAAACCAAAAAAAAATTTGCTAGCAAAAAGAAAAAGTATTTTCTTTGGGAGGGGCTATTTATTAATATACAAATTCTTGTTGTTGTTTTGATTGATCCATTGCACGGACTCTTTGACTTCTAAAACCCTATGTTTATCATACTGTTGCAATATTGAGAAAAAGTATCCCAGCTTGGTTTTTATGTTATCGCCACACATATATTTTTTTTCTGGGGAGGAGGGGCTTGGTTTAGAATTTTTTTAAAACAAATACAGTACTTATTAAATACTTACTTACTAAATCTCGTTTTGTCTGTCTTATCACTAAGGAATATATCAGGAGCATAGATCTTCCTGAAACATGGGAGAGGAGGATTATCCGTTCTGTGAAAGGTACCAATGATGTTCAGAAATTCACCTCAAAATTTCAGATATCGACAATTGGATTTTTTATTTTTTTTTCTATATCGTAAAGACTTTGAAAAAATAGAAAACGACTTCAAACACACTTTAGCTTTTGTGCTATTTGGTATTCCTTCTAACAGAAAGTAGAGTTTAGATGAAGAAAAATCAATTAGTGTATCTTGTCAGTAATTGTAAGGCTTTTATTGCTCAACAGCTCACCGAAGACAGAGGAATTAACCGAAGAAATCTAAGGACTATTTAAGCATTGGTTGCAGCTAGATACACTGCTTTATCCCTGAGAATTCCCCAATGGCATGGCTCATTATGGAATTATACCACAGAATTAATTAGATATTTTCCATGGATATCACTTTAGTATGAATGTACTCTTAAGTTCACTGAAGTGCTTACGCACTCATTTAGAATATTTTGAGGACCTTTTCACAAAACATTTCTTTTTTTTTTTTTAAATAATTTCAAGTATTTTCTTCTTATTCAAGAAAAAACAAAAAAACACCGTAATGAAATAAGATAAAAGAGAAGGTATTGATAAAATAGGAACGGTTTCATGAAAGTAAAACTTATTCAGTGACGCCTATATTTTGAAAAAATATCAAGAAAAAGGTACATAATCATGGCCCAAGTGTAAACCCCACACTAAAGTCTGTTCAAAATTATATAGATTAATTCATGATTTATTGTTAAAGACAGGTTAAAATATTGGTGATACAAAAGTGAAAATGTTTTTGTCTGCTATAGTGTTGACTCATGGTGGTCGTCAGGAACGCGATATATATTTTTGAGCCTATGTCGAAGCAAAAATAATTTTTGTGAATAACTTTAACTATTTCAAAAACATTGTTGTTTAAAATATAAATTGAAAAAAGTAAGGGGTCATATCACCTATGTGCCTAGTGGTTGAGTGGACACTGTACAATAACTTGTATCTTGATTCATCTTGGCCGGAACTTGAAATTATTTTTTCTAATGTACTAAACTATACTTTTGCATCCAACAAGTAGGTTTAAAATTGAATTTGATTTTACCGACCACCTGTTCCTCATCATCACTGTCCTAATGCACTTCATCTTTCTAAACTATGCAATTTTAGTAATAGTTAAATGTAACTACAAATTATTTCTTATCTTTGATACTAAAATAATATTCAAACAAGTAATCAAATAAACTTAAAATATATAATTTAAAATTAGCGACCACCCATACATTATAAAATAAATAAATGCAATTCTACTCTACAATTATATGCTAAATAAATAAGTTTCAATAATATAAAAAAACATTTAAAAGGACCATTAAAAATTAATTAAAATTTATAATTATGAGTCAAGAGCATCTAATTCAAAAATGCTTGGAAATTTACGACAAAATTTTAAAACATCAATATTTCCTTCCATTTAAAGGTCAGAGGGCACTGATTAACGTAGTACTTGTATTTTTATGAAATGTTTGAAAATAAATTCTTATTTAGGAGCTTGAACGTAATTATTCCCATTAAGTTCCAGCGAAGAATCATAATTAAATTTCCATCGATTGGAGAAATCAGTAATGTATTTGTTTTTCTCTGATGTGACGGTGGTAATAGTCTTATAACAATATCGTTCGAACTTAAGTAAATCACACTGATTTGAACATTTAACTTGTTTTATTTATTTGAGTTGTTTCAATGTTATTGTTTTTTTTGTTAAGTACAATAGGTAACCGTATTTGATTATGTAACCATCGTATTTACTATTCTTTATTATAGATATTTATTAATATAAATGCTCGAAAGAAATCTTTATAAAACGTAAATTTTCTTTCATGTCTTTATTTAGAATAAAAAAATTAAATTATTTAGAATTAAATTTAA